>NW_027478480.1:761433-999313 GCF_051014685.1 Ptiloglossa arizonensis | reverse complement strand
GAAACGGAGAAACCAAGAAAGAAACGGAGAAACGAAGAATGAAACGGAGAAACGAAGAAAGAAACGGGGAAATAAATGGAGAAACGAAGAAAGATTCGGAGAAACGAAGAAATAAACGGAGGCACGAAGAAAGAAACAGAGAAACGGAGAAACAAACGGAGAAACGAAGAAATAAACCGAGAAGCGGAGAAAGAAACGGAGAAACGAAGAAAGAAACAGAGAAACGAACAATGAAACGCAGAAACGAAGAATGAAACGGAGAAACGAAGAAATAACCGGAGAAATGAAGAAAGAAACGCAGAAACGGAGAAATAAATGGAGAAACGAAGAAATAAACGGAGAAACGAAGAGAGAAACGGTGAAACAAAGAAAGAAACGGAGAAACGAAGAAAGAAACGGAGAAACGAAGATAGAAACGGAGAAGCGAACAAAGAAACGGAGAAACGAAGAAAGAAACGGAGAAACGAAGAAAGAAACGGAGAAACGAACAAAGAAACGGAGGAACGAAGAAAGAAACGGAGAAACGAACAAAGAAACGGAGAAACGAACAAAGAATCGGAGAAACGAACAAAGTAACGGAGAAACGAAGAAAGAAACGGAGAAACGGAGAAAGAAACGGAGGAACGGAGAAACGAAGAAAGGAACGGAGAAACGAAGAAAGAAACGGAGAAACGAAGAAAGAAACGGAGAAACGAAGAAAGAAATGGAGAAACGAAGAAAGAAACGGAGAAACGAGCAAAGAAACGGAGAAACGAAGAAAGAAACGGAGAAACGGAGAAACGGAGAAACGAAGAAAGGATCGGAGAAACGAACAAAGAAATGGAGAAACGAAGAAAGAAACGGAGAAACGAACAAAGAAACGGAGGAACGAAGAAAGAAACGGAGAAACGAACAAAGAAACGGAGAAACGAACAAAGAATCGGAGAAACGAACAAAGTAACGGAGAAACGAAGAAAGAAACGGAGAAACGGAGAAATAAATGGAGAAACGGAGAAACGAAGAAAGGAACGGAAAAACGAAGAAAGAAACGGAGAAACGAAGAAAGAAACGGAAAAACGAAGAAAGAAATGGAGAAACGAAGAAAGAAACGGAGAAACGAAGAATGAAACGGAGAAACGAAGAAAGAAACGGAGAATTACATGGAGAAACGAAGAAATAAACGGAGAAACGAACAAGGAAACAGAGAAACGAAGAAAGAAACGGAGAAACGAAGAAAGAAACGGAGAAACGAACAAAGAAACGGAGAAACGAACAAAGAAACGGAGAAACGAAGAAAGAAACGCAGAAACGAAGAAAGAAACGGAGAAACGAAGAAAGAAACGGAGAAGCGAACAAAGAAACGGAGAAACGAAGAAAGAAATGGAGAAACGAAGAAAGAAACGGAGAAACGAACAATGAAACGCAGAAACGAAGAAAGAAACGGAGAAACGAAGAATGAAACGGAGAAACGAAGAAAGAAACGGGGAAATAAATGGAGAAACGAAGAAAGATTCGGAGAAACGAAGAAATAAACGGAGGCACGAAGAAAGAAACAGAGAAACGGAGAAACAAACGGAGAAACGAAGAAATAAACCGAGAAGCGGAGAAAGAAACGCAGAAACGAAGAAAGAAACAGAGAAACGAACAATGAAACGCAGAAACGAAGAATGAAACGGAGAAACGAAGAAATAACCGGAGAAATGAAGAAAGAAACGCAGAAACGGAGAAATAAATGGAGAAACGAAGAAATAAACGGAGAAACGAAGGGAGAAACGGTGAAACAAAGAAAGAAACGGAGAAACGAAGAAAGAAACGGAGAAACGAAGATAGAAACGGAGAAACGAACAAAGAAACGGAGAAACGAAGAAAGAAACGGAGAAACGAAGAAAGAAACGGAGAAACGAACAAAGAAACGGAGGAACGAAGAAAGAAACGGAGAAACGAACAAAGAAACGGAGAAACGAACAAAGAATCGGAGAAACGAACAAAGTAACGGAGAAAGGAAGAAAGAAACGGAGAAACGGAGAAAGAAACGGAGGAACGGAGAAACGAAGAAAGGAACGGAGAAACGAAGAAAGAAACGGAGAAACGAAGAAAGAAACGGAGAAACGAAGAAAGAAATGGAGAAACGAAGAAAGAAACGGAGAAACGAGCAAAGAAACGGAGAAACGAAGAAAGAAACGGAGAAACGGAGAAACGGAGAAACGAAGAAAGGATCGGAGAAACGAACAAAGAAATGGAGAAACGAACAAAGAAACGGAGAAACGAACAAAGAAACGGAGGAACGAAGAAAGAAACGGAGAAACGAACAAAGAAACGGAGAAACGAGCAAAGAATCGGAGAAACGAACAAAGTAACGGAGAAACGAAGAAAGAAACGGAGAAACGGAGAAATAAATGGAGAAACGGAGAAACGAAGAAAGGAACGGAGAAACGAAGAAAGAAACGGAGAAACGAAGAAAGAAACGCAGGAACGAAGAAAGAAACCGAGAAACGAAGAAAGAAACGGAGAAACGGAGAAATAAATGGAGAAACGAAGAAAGAAACGGAGAAACGAACAAAGAAACAGAGAAACGAAGAAAGAAACAGAGAAACGAAGAAAGAAACGGAGAAACGAAGAAATAAACGGAGAAACGAACAAAGAAACGGAGAAACGAAGAAAGAAACGGAGAAACGAACAATGACACGCAGAAACGAAGAATGAAACAGAGACGCGAAGATATAAACGGAGAAATGAAGAAAGAAACGGAGAAGCAAAGAAAGAATCGGAGAAACGAACAAAGAAACGGAGAAATGAAGAAAGAAACGGAGAAACGAAGAATGAAACGGAGAAACGAAGAAAGAAACGGAGAATTAAATGGAGAAACGAAGAAATAAACGGAGAAACGAACAAGGAAACAGAGAAACGAACAAAGAAACGGAGAAACGAAGAAAGAAACGGAGAAACGAACAAAGAAACGTAAAAACGAAGAAAGAAACGGAGAAACGGAGAAATAAATGGAGAAACGGAGAAACGAAGAAAGGAACGGAGAAACGAAGAAAGAAACGGAGAAACGAAGAAAGAAACGCAGGAACGAAGAAAGAAATGGAGAAACGAAGAAAGAAACGGAGAAACGAACATAGAAACCGAGAAACGAAGAAAGAAGCGGAGAAACGAACAAAGAAACGGAGAAACGAAGAAAGAAACGGAGAAACGAACAAAGAAACGGAGAAACGAACAAAGAAACGGGGAAACAAACAAAGAAACGGAGAAACGAAGAAAGAAACGGAGAAACGGAGAAATAAATGGAGAAACGGAGAAACGAAGAAAGGAACGGAGAAACGAAGAAAGAAACGGAGAAACGAAGAAAGAAACGCAGGAACGAAGAAAGAAACCGAGAAACGAAGAAAGAAACGGAGAAACGGAGAAATAAATGGAGAAACGAAGAAAGAAACGGAGAAACGAACATAGAAACGGAGAAACGAAGAAAGAAACGGAGAAACGTAGAAAGAAACGGAGAAACGAAGAAAGAAACGGAGAAACGAACAAAGAAACGGAGAAACGAACAAAGAAACGGAAAAACGAAGAAAGAAACGGAGAAACGGAGAAATAAATGGAGAAACGGAGAAACGAAGAAAGGGACGGAGAAACGAAGAAAGAAACGGAGAAACGAAGAAAGAAACGGAGAAACGAAAAAAGAAACGGAGAAACGAAGAAAGAAACGGAGAAACGAACAAAGAAACGGAGAAACGAAGAAAGAAACGGAGAAACGAACAAAGAAACGGAGAAACGAACAAAGAAATGGAGAAACGAAGAAAGAAACGGAAAAACGAAGAAAGAAACGGAGAAACGGAGAAATAAATGGAGAAACGAAGTAATAAACGGAGAAACGAAGAAAGAAACTGAGAAACGGAGAAAGAAACGGAGAAACGAAGAAATAAACGGAGAAACGAAGAAAGACACGAAGAAACGAAGAAAGAAACGGAGAAACGAACAAAGAAACGGAGAAACGAAGAAAGGAACGGAGAAACGAAGAAAGAAACGGAGAAACGAAGAAAGAAACGGAGAAACGAAGAAAGAAACGGAGAAACGAAGAAAGAAACCCAGAAACGAAGAAAGAAACGGAGAAACGAAGAATGAAACGGAGAAACGAAGAAAGAAACGGAGAAATAAATGGAGAAACGAAGAAATAAACGGAGAAACGAACAAGGAAACAGAGAAACGAACAAAGAAACGGAGAAACGAAGAAAGAAACGGAGAAACGAACAAAGAAACGTAAAAACGAAGAAAGAAACGGAGAAACGGAGAAATAAATGGAGAAACGAAGAAATAAACGGAGAAACGAAGAGAGAAACGGTGAAACGAAGTAAGAAACGGAGAAACGAAGAAAGAAACGGAGAGACGAACAAAGAAACGGAGAAACGAAGGAAGAAACGGAGAAACGAAGAAAGAAACGCAGAAGCGAACAAAGAAACGGAGAAACGAAGAAATAAACGGAGAAACGAAGAAAGAAACCCAGAAACGAAGAAAGAAACGGAGAAACGAAGAATGAAACGGAGAAACGAAGAAAGAAACGGAGAAATAAATGGAGAAACGAAGAAGTAAACGGAGAAACGAACAAGGAATAGAGAAACGAACAAAGAAACGGAGAAACGAAGAATGAAACGGAGAAACGAACAAAGAAACGGAGAAACGAAGAAAGAAACGGAGAAACGAAGAAAGAAACGCAGAAAGGAAGAAAGAAACGGAGAAACGACGATAGGAACGGAGAAACGGAGAAATAAATGGAGAAACGAAGAAAGAAACGGAGAAACGAACATAGAAACGGAGAAACGAACAAAGAAACGGAGAAACGAAGAAAGAAACGGGGAAACGAACAAAGAAACGGAGAAACGAAGAAAGAAACGGAGAAACGAACAAAGAAACGGAGAAACGAACAAAGAAACGGAGAAACGAACAAAGAAACGGAAAAACGAAGAAAGAAACGGAGAAACGGAGAAATAAATGGAGAAACGGAGAAACGAAGAAAGGAACGGAGAAACGAAGAAAGAAACGGAGAAACGAAGAAAGAAACGGAGAAACGAAAAAAGAAACGGAGAAACGAAGAAAGAAACGGAGAAACGAACAAAGAAACGGAGAAACGAAGAAAGAAACGGAGAAACGAACAAAGAAACGGAGAAACGAACAAAGAAACGGAGAAACGAACAAAGAAACGGAGAAACGAAGAAAGAAACGGAGAAACGAAGAAAGAAACGCAGAAACGGAGAAAGAAACGGAGAAACGACGAAAGGAAAGGAGAAACGGAGAAATAAATGGAGAAACGAAGAAAGAAACGGAGAAACGAACAAAGAAACGGAGAAACGAAGAAAGAAACGGAGAAACGAACAAAGAAACGGAGAAACGAACAAAGAAACGGAGGAACGGAGAAATAAATGGAGAAACGAAGAAATAAACGGAGAAACGGACAAGGAAACGGAGAAACGAAGAAAGAAACGGAGAAACGAACAAAGAAACGGAGAAACGAACAAAGAAACGGAGAAACGAAGAAAGAAACGGAGAAACGAACAAAGAAACGGAGAATCGAACAAAGAAACGGGGAACGGAGAAATAAATGGAGAAACGAAGAAATAAACGGAGAAACGAAGAAATAAATGGAGAAACGAAGAAAGAAACGGAGAAATAAATGGAGAAACGAAGAAATAAACGGAGAAACGAACAAGGAAACAGAGAAACGAACAAAGAAACGGAGAAACGAAGAAAGAAACGGAGAAACGAACAAAGAAACGTAAAAACGAAGAAAGAAACGGAGAAACGGAGAAATAAATGGAGAAACGAAGAAATAAACGGAGAAACGAAGAGAGAAACGGTGAAACGAAGTAAGAAACGGAGAAACGAAGAAAGAAACGGAGAGACGAACAAAGAAACGGAGAAACGAAGGAAGAAACGGAGAAACGAAGAATGAAACGCAGAAGCGAACAAAGAAACGGAGAAACGAAGAAATAAACGGAGAAACGAAGAAAGAAACCCAGAAACGAAGAAAGAAACGGAGAAACGAAGAATGAAACGGAGAAACGAAGAAAGAAACGGAGAAATAAATGGAGAAACGAAGAAATAAACGGAGAAACGAACAAGGAATAGAGAAACGAACAAAGAAACGGAGAAACGAAGAAAGAAACGGAGAAACGAACAAAGAAACGGAGAAACGAAGAAAGAAACGGAGAAACGAAGAAAGAAACGCAGAAAGGAAGAAAGAAACGGAGAAACGACGAAAGGAACGGAGAAACGGAGAAATAAATGGAGAAACGAAGAAAGAAACGGAGAAACGAACATAGAAACGGAGAAACGAACAAAGAAACGGAGAAACGAAGAAAGAAACGGGGAAACGAACAAAGAAACGGAGAAACGAAGAAAGAAACGGAGAAACGAACAAAGAAACGGAGAAACGAACAAAGAAACGGAGAAACGAACAAAGAAACGGAAAAACGAAGAAAGAAACGGAGAAACGGAGAAATAAATGGAGAAACGGAGAAACGAAGAAAGGAACGGAGAAACGAAGAAAGAAACGGAGAAACGAAGAAAGAAACGGAGAAACGAAAAAAGAAACGGAGAAACGAAGAAGGAAACGGAGAAGCGAACAAAGAAACGGAGAAACGAAGAAAGAAACGGAGAAACGAACAAAGAAACGGAGAAACGAACAAAGAAACGGAGAAACGAAGAAAGAAACGGAGAAACGAAGAAAGAAACGGAGAAACGAAGAAAGAAACGCAGAAACGAAGAAAGAAACGGAGAAACGACGAAAGGAAAGGAGAAACGGAGAAATAAATGGAGAAACGAAGAAAGAAACGGAGAAACGAACAAAGAAACGGAGAAACGAAGAAAGAAACGGAGAAACGAACAAAGAAACGGAGAAACGAACAAAGAAACGGAGGAACGGAGAAATAAATGGAGAAACGAAGAAATAAACGGAGAAACGGACAAGGAAACGGAGAAACGAAGAAAGAAACGGAGAAACGAACAAAGAAACGGAGAAACGAACAAAGAAACGGAGAAACGAAGAAAGAAACGGAGAAACGAACAAAGAAACGGAGAATCGAACAAAGAAACGGGGAACGGAGAAATAAATGGAGAAACGAAGAAATAAACGGAGAAACGAAGAAATAAATGGAGAAAAGAAGAAAGAAACGGAGAAACGGAGAAAGAAACGGAGAAACGAAGAAATAAACGGAGAAACGAAGAAAGACACGAAGAAACGAAGAAAGAAACGGAGAAACGAACAAAGAAACGGAGAAACGAAGAAAGAAACGGAGAAACGAAGAAATAAACGGAGAAACGAACAAAGAAACGGAGAAACGAAGAAAGAAACGGAGAAACGAACAATGAAACGCAGAAACGAAGAATGAAACGGAGAAACGAAGATATAAACGGAGAAATGAAGAAAGAAACGGAGAAACAAAGAAAGAATCGGAGAAACGAACAAAGAAACGCAGAAACGAAGAAAGAAACGGAGAAACGAACAAAGAAACGGAGAAACGAACAAAGAAACGGAAAAACGAAGAAAGAAACGGAGAAACGGAGAAATAAATGGAGAAACGGAGAAACGAAGAAAGGAACGGAGAAACGAAGAAAGAAACGGAGAAACGAAGAAAGAAACGGAGAAACGAAGAAAGAAACGGAGAAACGAAGAAAGAAACGCAGAAACGGACAAGGAAACGGAGAAACGAAGAAAGAAACGGAGAAACGAACAAAGAAACGGAGAAACGAACAAAGAAACGGAGAAACGAAGAAAGAAACGGAGAAACGAACAAAGAAACGGAGAATCGAACAAAGAAACGGGGAACGGAGAAATAAATGGAGAAACGAAGAAATAAACGGAGAAACGAAGAAATAAATGGAGAAAAGAAGAAAGAAACGGAGAAACGGAGAAAGAAACGGAGAAACGAAGAAATAAACGGAGAAACGAAGAAAGACACGAAGAAACGAAGAAAGAAACGGAGAAACGAACAAAGAAACGGAGAAACGAAGAAAGAAACGGAGAAATGAAGAAATAAACGGAGAAACGGAGAAATAAATGGAGAAACGAAGAAATAAACGGAGAAACGAAGAGAGAAACGGTGAAACGAAGTAAGAAACGGAGAAACGAAGAAAGAAACGGAGAGACGAACAAAGAAACGGAGAAACGAAGGAAGAAACGGAGAAACGAAGAAAGAAACGCAGAAGCGAACAAAGAAACGGAGAAACGAAGAAAGAAACGGAGAAATAAATGGAGAAACGAAGAAATAAACGGAGAAACGAACAAGGAAACAGAGAAACGAACAAAGAAACGGAGAAACGAAGAAAGAAACGGAGAAACGAAGAAAGAAACGGAGAAACGAAGAAAGAAACGGAGAAACGAAGAAAGAAACGCAGAAACGAAGAAAGAAACGGAGAAACGACGAAAGGAACGGAGAAACGGAGAAATAAATGGAGAAACGAAGAAAGAAACGGAGAAACGAACATAGAAACGGAGAAACGAACAAAGAAACGGAGAAACGAAGAAAGAAACGGGGAAACGAACAAAGAAACGGAGAAACGAAGAAAGAAACGGAGAAACGAACAAAGAAACGGAGAAACGAACAAAGAAACGGAGAAACGAACAAAGAAACGGAGAAACGAACAAAGAAACGGAGAAACGAACAAAGAAACGGAGAAACGAAGAAAGAAACGGAGAAACGAAGAAAGAAACGCAGAAACGAAGAAAGAAACGGAGAAACGACGAAAGGAAAGGAGAAACGGAGAAATAAATGGAGAAACGAAGAAAGAAACGGAGAAACGAACAAAGAAACGGAGAAACGAAGAAAGAAACGGAGAAACGAACAAAGAAACGGAGAAACGAACAAAGAAACGGAGAAACGAAGAAAGAAACGGAGAAACGAACAAAGAAACGGAGAATCGAACAAAGAAACGGGGAACGGAGAAATAAATGGAGAAACGAAGAAATAAACGGAGAAACGAAGAAATAAATGGAGAAAAGAAGAAAGAAACGGAGAAACGGAGAAAGAAACGGAGAAACGAAGAAATAAACGGAGAAACGAAGAAAGACACGAAGAAACGAAGAAAGAAACGGAGAAACGAACAATGAAACGCAGAAACGAAGAATGAAACGGAGAAACGAACAAAGAAACGGAAAAACGAAGAAAGAATCGGAGAAACGGAGAAATAAATGGAGAAACGGAGAAACGAAGAAAGGAACGGAGAAACGAAGAATGAAACGGAGAAACGAACAAAGAAACGGAAAAACGAAGAAAGAAACGGAGAAACGAAGAAAGAAACGGGGAAACGAACAAAGAAACGGAGAAACGAAGAAAGAAACGGAGAAACGAACAAAGAAACGGAGAAACGAACAAAGAAACGGAGAAACGAACAAAGAAACGGAAAAACGAAGAAAGAATCGGAGAAACGGAGAAATAAATGGAGAAACGGAGAAACGAAGAAAGGAACGGAGAAACGAAGAAAGAAACGGAGAAACGAAGAAAGAAACGGAGAAACGAAGAAATAAACGGAGAAACGAACAAAGAAACGGAGAAACGAAGAAAGAAACGGAGAAACGAACAATGAAACGCAGAAACGAAGAATGAAACGGAGAAACGAAGATATAAACGGAGAAATGAAGAAAGAAACCCAGAAACGAAGAAAGAAACGGAGAAACGAAGAATGAAACGGAGAAACGAAGAAAGAAACGGAGAAATAAATGGAGAAACGAAGAAATAAACGGAGAAACGAACAAGGAAACAGAGAAACGAACAAAGAAACGGAGAAACGAAGAAAGAAACGGAGAAACGAACAAAGAAACGGAGAAACGAAGAAAGAAACGGAGAAACGAAGAAAGAAACGCAGAAACGAAGAAAGAAACGGAGAAACGACGAAAGGAACGGAGAAACGGAGAAATAAATGGAGAAACGAAGAAAGAAACGGAGAAACGAACATAGAAACGGAGAAACGAACAAAGAAACGGAGAAACGAAGAAAGAAACGGGGAAACGAACAAAGAAACGGACAAACGAAGAAAGAAACGGAGAAACGAACAAAGAAACGGAGAAACGAACAAAGAAACGGAGAAACGAACAAAGAAACGGAAAAACGAAGAAAGAATCGGAGAAACGGAGAAATAAATGGAGAAACGGAGAAACGAAGAAAGGAACGGAGAAACGAAGAAAGAAACGGAGAAACGAAGAAAGAAACGGAGAAACGAAAAAAGAAACGGAGAAACGAAGAAAGAAACGGAGAAACGAACAAAGAAACGGAGAAACGAACAAAGAAATGGAGAAACGAACAAAGAAACGGAAAAACGAAGAAAGAAACGGAGAAACGGAGAAATAAATGGAGAAACGAAGAAATAAACGGAGAAACGAAGAAAGAAACTGAGAAACGGAGAAAGAAACGGAGAAACGAAGAAATAAACGGAGAAACGAAGAAAGACACGAAGAAACGAAGAAAGAAACGGAGAAACGAACAAAGAAACGGAGAAACGAAGAAAGAAACGGAGAAACGAACAAAGAAACGGAGAAACGAACAAAGAAACGGAAAAACGAAGAAAGAAACGGAGAAACGGAGAAATAAATGGAGAAACGGAGAAACGAAGAAAGGAACGGAGAAACGAAGAAAGAAACGGAGAAACGAAGAAAGAAACGGAGAAACGAAGAAAGAAACGGAGAAACGAAGAAAGAAACGCAGAAACGAAGAAAGAAACGGAGAAACGAACATAGAAACGGAGAAACGAAGAAAGAAGCAGAGAAACGAAGAAAGAAACGGAGAAACGAAGGAAGAAACGGAGAAACCAAGAAAGAAACGGAGAAACGAACAAAGAAACGGAAAAACGAAGAAAGAAACGGAGAAACGGAGAAATAAATGGAGAAACGAAGAAATAAAGGGAGAAACGAAGAGAGAAACGGTGAAACGAAGTAAGAAACGGAGAAACGAAGAAAGAAACGGAGAGACGAACAAAGAAACGGAGAAACGAAGGAAGAAACGGAGAAACGAAGAAAGAAACGCAGAAGCGAACAAAGAAACGGAGAAACGAAGAAATAAACGGAGAAACGAAGAAAGAAACCCAGAAACGAAGAAAGAAACGGAGAAACGAAGAATGAAACGGAGAAACGAAGAAAGAAACGGAGAAATAAATGGAGAAACGAAGAAGTAAACGGAGAAACGAACAAGGAAACAGAGAAACGAACAAAGAAACGGAGAAACGAAGAAAGAAACGGAGAAACGAACAAAGAAACGGAGAAACGAAGAAAGAAACGGAGAAACGAAGAAAGAAACGCAGAAACGAAGAAAGAAACGGAGAAACGAAGAAAGGAACGGAGAAACGGAGAAATAAATGGAGAAACGAAGAAAGAAACGGAGAAACGAACATAGAAACGGAGAAACGAACAAAGAAACGGAGAAACGAAGAAAGAAACGGGGAAACGAACAAAGAAACGGAGAAACGAAGAAAGAAACGGAGAAACGAAGAAAGAAACGGAGAAACGAAGGAAGAAACGGAGAAACGAAGAAAGAAACGGAGAAACGAACAAAGAAACGGAAAAACGAAGAAAGAAACGGAGAAACGGAGAAATAAATGGAGAAACGAAGAAATAAAGGGAGAAACGAACAGAGAAACGGTGAAACGAAGTAAGAAACGGAGAAACGAAGAAAGAAACGGAGAGACGAACAAAGAAACGGAGAAACGAAGGAAGAAACGGAGAAACGAAGAAAGAAACGCAGAAGCGGACAAAGAAACGGAGAAACGAAGAAATAAACGGAGAAACGAAGAAAGAAACGGAGAAACGAAGAATGAAACGGAGAAACGAAGAAAGAAACGGAGAAATAAATGGAGAAACGAAGAAATAAACGGAGAAACGAACAAGGAAACAGAGAAACGAACAAAGAAACGGAGAAACGAAGAAAGAAACGGAGAAACGAACAAAGAAACGGAGAAACGAAGAAAGAAACGGAGAAACGAAGAAAGAAACGCAGAAACGAAGAAAGAAACGGAGAAACGACGAAAGGAACGGAGAAACGGAGAAATAAATGGAGAAACGAAGAAAGAAACGGAGAAACGAACATAGAAACGGAGAAACGAACAAAGAAACGGAGAAACGAAGAAAGAAACGGGGAAACGAACAAAGAAACGGAGAAACGAAGATAGAAACGGAGAAACGAACAAAGAAACGGAGAAACGAACAAAGAAACGGAGAAACGAACAAAGAAACGGAAAAACGACGAAAGGAACGGAGAAACGGAGAAATAAATGGAGAAACGAAGAAAGAAACGGAGAAACGAACATAGAAACGGAGAAACGAACAAAGAAACGGAGAAACGAAGAAAGAAACGGAGAAACGAACAAAGAAACGGAGAAACGAAGAAAGAAACGGAGAAACGAACAAAGAAACGGAGAATCGAACAAAGAAACGGGGAACGGAGAAATAAATGGAGAAACGAAGAAATAAACGGAGAAACGAAGAAATAAATGGAGAAAAGAAGAAAGAAACGGAGAAACGGAGAAAGAAACGGAGAAACGAAGAAATAAACGGAGAAACGAAGAAAAACACGAAGAAACGAAGAAAGAAACGGAGAAACGAACAAAGAAACGGAGAAACGAAGAAAGAAACGGAGAAATGAAGAAATAAACGGAGAAACGGAGAAATAAATGGAGAAACGAAGAAATAAACGTAGAAACGAAGAGAGAAACGGTGAAACGAAGTAAGAAACGGAGAAACGAAGAAAGAAACGGAGAGACGAACAAAGAAACGGAGAAACGAAGGAAGAAACGGAGAAACGAAGAAAGAAACGCAGAAGCGAACAAAGAAACGGAGAAACGAAGAAAGAAACGGAGAAATAAATGGAGAAACGAAGAAATAAACGGAGAAACGAACAAGGAAACAGAGAAACGAACAAAGAAACGGAGAAACGAAGAAAGAAACGGAGAAACGAAGAAAGAAACGGAGAAACGAAGAAAGAAACGGAGAAACGCAGAAACGAAGAAAGAAACGGAGAAACGACGAAAGGAACGGAGAAACGGAGAAATAAATGGAGAAACGAAGAAAGAAACGGAGAAACGAACATAGAAACGGAGAAACGAACAAAGAAACGGAGAAACGAAGAAAGAAACGGGGAAACGAACAAAGAAACGGAGAAACGAACAAAGAAACGGAGAAACGAACAAAGAAACGGAGAAACGAACAAAGAAACGGAGAAACGAACAAAGAAACGGAGAAACGAACAAAGAAACGGAGAAACGAACAAAGAAACGGAGAAACGAAGAAAGAAACGGAGAAACGAAGAAAGAAACGCAGAAACGAAGAAAGAAACGGAGAAACGACGAAAGGAAAGGAGAAACGGAGAAATAAATGGAGAAACGAAGAAAGAAACGGAGAAACGAACAAAGAAACGGAGAAACGAAGAAAGAAACGGAGAAACGAACAAAGAAACGGAGAAACGAACAAAGAAACGGAGAAACGAAGAAAGAAACGGAGAAACGAACAAAGAAACGGAGAATCGAACAAAGAAACGGGGAACGGAGAAATAAATGGAGAAACGAAGAAATAAACGGAGAAACGAAGAAATAAATGGAGAAAAGAAGAAAGAAACGGAGAAACGGAGAAAGAAACGGAGAAACGAAGAAATAAACGGAGAAACGAAGAAAGACACGAAGAAACGAAGAAAGAAACGGAGAAACGAACAAAGAAACGGAGAAACGAAGAAAGAAACGGAGAAACGAAGAAATAAACGGAGAAACGAACAAAGAAACGGAGAAACGAAGAAAGTAACGGAGAAACGAACAATGAAACGCAGAAACGAAGAATGAAACGGAGAAACGAACAAAGAAACGGAAAAACGAAGAAAGAATCGGAGAAACGGAGAAATAAATGGAGAAACGGAGAAACGAAGAAAGGAACGGAGAAACGAAGAAAGAAACGGAGAAACGAAGAAAGAAACGGAGAAACGAAGAAAGAAACGCAGAAACGAAGAAAGAAACGGAGAAACGACGAAAGGAACGGAGAAACGGAGAAATAAATGGAGAAACGAAGAAAGAAACGGAGAAACGAACATAGAAACGGAGAAACGAACAAAGAAACGGAGAAACGAAGAAAGAAACGGGGAAACGAACAAAGAAACGGAGAAACGAAGAAAGAAACGGAGAAACGAAGAAATAAACGGAGAAACGAACAAAGAAACGGAGAAACGAAGAAAGAAACGGAGAAACGAACAATGAAACGCAGAAACGAAGAATGAAACGGAGAAACGAAGATATAAACGGAGAAATGAAGAAAGAAACGGAGAAACAAAGAAAGAATCGGAGAAACGAACAAAGAAACGCAGAAACGAAGAAAGAAACGGAGAAACGAACAAAGAAACGGAGAAACGAACAAAGAAACGGAAAAACGAAGAAAGAAACGGAGAAACGGAGAAATAAATGGAGAAACGGAGAAACGAAGAAAGGAACGGAGAAACGAAGAAAGAAACGGAGAAACGAAGAAAGAAACGGAGAAACGAAGAAAGAAACGGAGAAACGAAGAAAGAAACGCAGAAACGGACAAGGAAACGGAGAAACGAAGAAAGAAACGGAGAAACGAACAAAGAAACGGAGAAACGAACAAAGAAACGGAGAAACGAAGAAAGAAACGGAGAAACGAACAAAGAAACGGAGAATCGAACAAAGAAACGGGGAACGGAGAAATAAATGGAGAAACGAAGAAATAAACGGAGAAACGAAGAAATAAATGGAGAAAAGAAGAAAGAAACGGAGAAACGGAGAAAGAAACGGAGAAACGAAGAAATAAACGGAGAAACGAAGAAAGACACGAAGAAACGAAGAAAGAAACGGAGAAACGAACAAAGAAACGGAGAAACGAAGAAAGAAACGGAGAAATGAAGAAATAAACGGAGAAACGGAGAAATAAATGGAGAAACGAAGAAATAAACGGAGAAACGAAGAGAGAAACGGTGAAACGAAGTAAGAAACGGAGAAACGAAGAAAGAAACGGAGAGACGAACAAAGAAACGGAGAAACGAAGGAAGAAACGGAGAAACGAAGAAAGAAACGCAGAAGCGAACAAAGAAACGGAGAAACGAAGAAAGAAACGGAGAAATAAATGGAGAAACGAAGAAATAAACGGAGAAACGAACAAGGAAACAGAGAAACGAACAAAGAAACGGAGAAACGAAGAAAGAAACGGAGAAACGAAGAAAGAAACGGAGAAACGAAGAAAGAAACGCAGAAACGAAGAAAGAAACGGAGAAACGACGAAAGGAACGGAGAAACGGAGAAATAAATGGAGAAACGAAGAAAGAAACGGAGAAACGAACATAGAAACGGAGAAACGAACAAAGAAACGGAGAAACGAAGAAAGAAACGGGGAAACGAACAAAGAAACGGAGAAACGAAGAAAGAAACGGAGAAACGAACAAAGAAACGGAGAAACGAACAAAGAAACGGAGAAACGAACAAAGAAACGGAGAAACGAACAAAGAAACGGAGAAACGAACAAAGAAACGGAGAAACGAAGAAAGAAACGGAGAAACGAAGAAAGAAACGCAGAAACGAAGAAAGAAACGGAGAAACGACGAAAGGAAAGGAGAAACGGAGAAATAAATGGAGAAACGAAGAAAGAAACGGAGAAACGAACAAAGAAACGGAGAAACGAAGAAAGAAACGGAGAAACGAACAAAGAAACGGAGAAACGAACAAAGAAACGGAGAAACGAAGAAAGAAACGGAGAAACGAACAAAGAAACGGAGAATCGAACAAAGAAACGGGGAACGGAGAAATAAATGGAGAAACGAAGAAATAAACGGAGAAACGAAGAAATAAATGGAGAAAAGAAGAAAGAAACGGAGAAACGGAGAAAGAAACGGAGAAACGAAGAAATAAACGGAGAAACGAAGAAAGACACGAAGAAACGAAGAAAGAAACGGAGAAACGAACAAAGAAACGGAGAAACGAAGAAAGAAACGGAGAAACGAAGAAATAAACGGAGAAACGAACAAAGAAACGGAGAAACGAAGAAAGTAACGGAGAAACGAACAATGAAACGCAGAAACGAAGAATGAAACGGAGAAACGAACAAAGAAACGGAAAAACGAAGAAAGAATCGGAGAAACGGAGAAATAAATGGAGAAACGGAGAAACGAAGAAAGGAACGGAGAAACGAAGAAAGAAACGGAGAAACGAAGAAAGAAACGGAGAAACGAAGAAAGAAACGCAGAAACGAAGAAAGAAACGGAGAAACGACGAAAGGAACGGAGAAACGGAGAAATAAATGGAGAAACGAAGAAAGAAACGGAGAAACGAACATAGAAACGGAGAAACGAACAAAGAAACGGAGAAACGAAGAAAGAAACGGGGAAACGAACAAAGAAACGGAGAAACGAAGAAAGAAACGGAGAAACGAACAAAGAAACGGAGAAACGAACAAAGAAACGGAGAAACGAACAAAGAAACGGAAAAACGAAGAAAGAATCGGAGAAACGGAGAAATAAATGGAGAAACGGAGAAACGAAGAAAGGAACGGAGAAACGAAGAAAGAAACGGAGAAACGAAGAAAGAAACGGAGAAACGAAGAAATAAACGGAGAAACGAACAAAGAAACGGAGAAACGAAGAAAGAAACGGAGAAACGAACAATGAAACGCAGAAACGAAGAATGAAACGGAGAAACGAAGATATAAACGGAGAAATGAAGAAAGAAACCCAGAAACGAAGAAAGAAACGGAGAAACGAAGAATGAAACGGAGAAACGAAGAAAGAAACGGAGAAATAAATGGAGAAACGAAGAAATAAACTGAGAAACGAACAAGGAAACAGAGAAACGAACAAAGAAACGGAGAAACGAAGAAAGAAACGGAGAAACGAACAAAGAAACGGAGAAACGAAGAAAGAAACGGAGAAACGAAGAAAGAAACGCAGAAACGAAGAAAGAAACGGAGAAACGACGAAAGGAACGGAGAAACGGAGAAATAAATGGAGAAACGAAGAAAGAAACGGAGAAACGAACATAGAAACGGAGAAACGAACAAAGAAACGGAGAAACGAAGAAAGAAACGGGTAAACGAACAAAGAAACGGAGAAACGAAGAAAGAAACGGAGAAACGAACAAAGAAACGGAGAAACGAACAAAGAAACGGAGAAACGAACAAAGAAACGGAAAAACGAAGAAAGAATCGGAGAAACGGAGAAATAAATGGAGAAACGGAGAAACGAAGAAAGGAACGGAGAAACGAAGAAAGAAACGGAGAAACGAACAAAGAAACGGAGAAACGAACAAAGAAATGGAGAAACGAACAAAGAAACGGAAAAACGAAGAAAGAAACGGAGAAACGGAGAAATAAATGGAGAAACGAAGAAATAAACGGAGAAACGAAGAAAGAAACTGAGAAACGGAGAAAGAAACGGAGAAACGAAGAAATAAACGGAGAAACGAAGAAAGACACGAAGAAACGAAGAAAGAAACGGAGAAACGAACAAAGAAACGGAGAAACGAAGAAAGAAACGGAGAAACGAACAAAGAAACGGAGAAACGAACAAAGAAACGGAAAAACGAAGAAAGAAACGGAGAAACGGAGAAATAAATGGAGAAACGGAGAAACGAAGAAAGGAACGGAGAAACGAAGAAAGAAACGGAGAAACGAAGAAAGAAACGGAGAAACGAAGAAAGAAACGGAGAAACGAAGAAAGAAACGCAGAAACGAAGAAAGAAACGGAGAAACGAACATAGAAACGGAGAAACGAAGAAAGAAGCAGAGAAACGAAGAAAGAAACGGAGAAACGAAGGAAGAAACGGAGAAACCAAGAAAGAAACGGAGAAACGAACAAAGAAACGGAAAAACGAAGAAAGAAACGGAGAAACGGAGAAATAAATGGAGAAACGAAGAAATAAAGGGAGAAACGAAGAGAGAAACGGTGAAACGAAGTAAGAAACGGAGAAACGAAGAAAGAAACGGAGAGACGAACAAAGAAACGGAGAAACGAAGGAAGAAACGGAGAAACGAAGAAAGAAACGCAGAAGCGAACAAAGAAACGGAGAAACGAAGAAATAAACGGAGAAACGAAGAAGGAAACCCAGAAACGAAGAAAGAAACGGAGAAACGAAGAATGAAACGGAGAAACGAAGAAAGAAACGGAGAAATAAATGGAGAAACGAAGAAGTAAACGGAGAAACGAACAAGGAAACAGAGAAACGAACAAAGAAACGGAGAAACGAAGAAAGAAACGGAGAAACGAACAAAGAAACGGAGAAACGAAGAAAGAAACGGAGAAACGAAGAAAGAAACGCAGAAACGAAGAAAGAAACGGAGAAACGAAGAAAGGAACGGAGAAACGGAGAAATAAATGGAGAAACGAAGAAAGAAACGGAGAAACGAACATAGAAACGGAGAAACGAACAAAGAAACGGAGAAACGAAGAAAGAAACGGGGAAACGAACAAAGAAACGGAGAAACGAAGAAAGAAACGGAGAAACGAAGAAAGAAACGGAGAAACGAAGGAAGAAACGGAGAAACGAAGAAAGAAACGGAGAAACGAACAAAGAAACGGAAAAACGAAGAAAGAAACGGAGAAACGGAGAAATAAATGGAGAAACGAAGAAATAAAGGGAGAAACGAACAGAGAAACGGTGAAACGAAGTAAGAAACGGAGAAACGAAGAAAGAAACGGAGAGACGAACAAAGAAACGGAGAAACGAAGGAAGAAACGGAGAAACGAAGAAAGAAACGCAGAAGCGGACAAAGAAACGGAGAAACGAAGAAATAAACGGAGAAACGAAGAAAGAAACGGAGAAACGAAGAATGAAACGGAGAAACGAAGAAAGAAACGGAGAAATAAATGGAGAAACGAAGAAATAAACGGAGAAACGAACAAGGAAACAGAGAAACGAACAAAGAAACGGAGAAACGAAGAAAGAAACGGAGAAACGAACAAAGAAACGGAGAAACGAAGAAAGAAACGGAGAAACGAAGAAAGAAACGCAGAAACGAAGAAAGAAACGGAGAAACGACGAAAGGAACGGAGAAACGGAGAAATAAATGGAGAAACGAAGAAAGAAACGGAGAAACGAACATAGAAACGGAGAAACGAACAAAGAAACGGAGAAACGAAGAAAGAAACGGGGAAACGAACAAAGAAACGGAGAAACGAAGATAGAAACGGAGAAACGAACAAAGAAACGGAGAAACGAACAAAGAAACGGAGAAACGAACAAAGAAACGGAAAAACGAAGAAAGAAACGGAGAAACGGAGAAATAAATGGAGATACGGAGAAACGAAGAAAGGAACGGAGAAACGAAGAAAGAAACGGAGAAACGAAGAAAGAAACGGAAAAACGAAAAAAGAAACGGAGAAACGAAGAAAGAAACGGAGAAACGAAGAATGAAACGGAGAAACGAAGAAAGAAACGGAGAAATAAATGGAGAAACGAAGAAATAAACGGAGAAACGAACAAGGAAACAGAGAAACGAACAAAGAAACGGAGAAACGAAGAAAGAAACGGAGAAACGAACAAAGAAACGGAGAAACGAACAAAGAAACGGAGAAACGAAGAAAGAAACGGAGAAACGAAGAAAGAAACGCAGAAACGAAGAAAGAAACGGAGAAACGAAGAAATAAACGGAGAAACGAAGAAAGAAACGGAGAAACGAAGAATGAAACGGAGAAACGAAGAAAGAAACGGAGAAATAAATGGAGAAACGAAGAAATAAACGGAGAAACGAACAAGGAAACAGAGAAACGAACAAAGAAACGGAGAAACGAAGAAAGAAACGGAGAAACGAACAAAGAAACGGAGAAACGAAGAAAGAAACGGAGAAACGAAGAAAGAAACGCAGAAACGAAGAAAGAAACGGAGAAACGACGAAAGGAACGGAGAAACGGAGAAATAAATGGAGAAACGAAGAAAGAAACGGAGAAACGAACATAGAAACGGAGAAACGAACAAAGAAACGGAGAAACGAAGAAAGAAACGGGGAAACGAACAAAGAAACGGAGAAACGAAGATAGAAACGGAGAAACGAACAAAGAAACGGAGAAACGAACAAAGAAACGGAGAAACGAACAAAGAAACGGAAAAACGAAGAAAGAAACGGAGAAACGGAGAAATAAATGGAGATACGGAGAAACGAAGAAAGGAACGGAGAAACGAAGAAAGAAACGGAGAAACGAAGAAAGAAACGGAAAAACGAAAAAAGAAACGGAGAAACGAAGAAAGAAACGGAGAAGCGAACAAAGAAACGGAGAAACGAAGAAAGAAACGGAGAAACGAACAAAGAAACGGAGAAACGAACAAAGAAACGGAGAAACGAACAAAGAAACGGAGAAACGAACAAAGAAACGGAGAAACGAAGAAAGAAACGGAGAAACGAAGAAAGAAACGCAGAAACGAAGAAAGAAACGGAGAAACGAAGAAAGAAACGGGGAAACGAAGAAATAAACGGAGAAACGAAGAAAGAAACAGAGAAACGGAGAAACAAACGGAGAAACGAAGAAATAAACCGAGAAACGGAGAAAGAAACGGAGAAACGAAGAAAGAAACGGAGAAACGAACAAAGAAACGGAGAAACGAAGAAAGAAACGGAGAAACGAAGAAAGAAACGCAGAAACGAAGAAAGAAACGGAGAAA
Organism: Ptiloglossa arizonensis; assembly: GCF_051014685.1. Taxonomy (NCBI): domain Eukaryota; kingdom Metazoa; phylum Arthropoda; class Insecta; order Hymenoptera; family Colletidae; genus Ptiloglossa; species Ptiloglossa arizonensis. The sequence goes on along the minus strand of NW_027478480.1, from coordinate 978,727 downwards.
CGACGAAAGGAACGGAGAAACGGAGAAATAAATGGAGAAACGAAGAAAGAAACGGAGAAACGAACATAGAAACGGAGAAACGAACAAAGAAACGGAGAAACGAAGAAAGAAACGGGGAAACGAACAAAGAAACGGAGAAACGAAGAAAGAAACGGAGAAACGAACAAAGAAACGGAGAAACGAACAAAGAAACGGAGAAACGAACAAAGAAACGGAAAAACGAAGAAAGAATCGGAGAAACGGAGAAATAAATGGAGAAACGGAGAAACGAAGAAAGGAACGGAGAAACGAAGAAAGAAACGGAGAAACGAACAAAGAAACGGAGAAACGAACAAAGAAATGGAGAAACGAACAAAGAAACGGAAAAACGAAGAAAGAAACGGAGAAACGGAGAAATAAATGGAGAAACGAAGAAATAAACGGAGAAACGAAGAAAGAAACTGAGAAACGGAGAAAGAAACGGAGAAACGAAGAAATAAACGGAGAAACGAAGAAAGACACGAAGAAACGAAGAAAGAAACGGAGAAACGAACAAAGAAACGGAGAAACGAAGAAAGAAACGGAGAAACGAACAAAGAAACGGAGAAACGAACAAAGAAACGGAAAAACGAAGAAAGAAACGGAGAAACGGAGAAATAAATGGAGAAACGGAGAAACGAAGAAAGGAACGGAGAAACGAAGAAAGAAACGGAGAAACGAAGAAAGAAACGGAGAAACGAAGAAAGAAACGGAGAAACGAAGAAAGAAACGCAGAAACGAAGAAAGAAACGGAGAAACGAACATAGAAACGGAGAAACGAAGAAAGAAGCAGAGAAACGAAGAAAGAAACGGAGAAACGAAGGAAGAAACGGAGAAACCAAGAAAGAAACGGAGAAACGAACAAAGAAACGGAAAAACGAAGAAAGAAACGGAGAAACGGAGAAATAAATGGAGAAACGAAGAAATAAAGGGAGAAACGAAGAGAGAAACGGTGAAACGATGTAAGAAACGGAGAAACGAAGAAAGAAACGGAGAGACGAACAAAGAAACGGAGAAACGAAGGAAGAAACGGAGAAACGAAGAAAGAAACGCAGAAGCGAACAAAGAAACGGAGAAACGAAGAAATAAACGGAGAAACGAAGAAGGAAACCCAGAAACGAAGAAAGAAACGGAGAAACGAAGAATGAAACGGAGAAACGAAGAAAGAAACGGAGAAATAAATGGAGAAACGAAGAAGTAAACGGAGAAACGAACAAGGAAACAGAGAAACGAACAAAGAAACGGAGAAACGAAGAAAGAAACGGAGAAACGAACAAAGAAACGGAGAAACGAAGAAAGAAACGGAGAAACGAAGAAAGAAACGCAGAAACGAAGAAAGAAACGGAGAAACGAAGAAAGGAACGGAGAAACGGAGAAATAAATGGAGAAACGAAGAAAGAAACGGAGAAACGAACATAGAAACGGAGAAACGAACAAAGAAACGGAGAAACGAAGAAAGAAACGGGGAAACGAACAAAGAAACGGAGAAACGAAGAAAGAAACGGAGAAACGAAGAAAGAAACGGAGAAACGAAGGAAGAAACGGAGAAACGAAGAAAGAAACGGAGAAACGAACAAAGAAACGGAAAAACGAAGAAAGAAACGGAGAAACGGAGAAATAAATGGAGAAACGAAGAAATAAAGGGAGAAACGAACAGAGAAACGGTGAAACGAAGTAAGAAACGGAGAAACGAAGAAAGAAACGGAGAGACGAACAAAGAAACGGAGAAACGAAGGAAGAAACGGAGAAACGAAGAAAGAAACGCAGAAGCGGACAAAGAAACGGAGAAACGAAGAAATAAACGGAGAAACGAAGAAAGAAACGGAGAAACGAAGAATGAAACGGAGAAACGAAGAAAGAAACGGAGAAATAAATGGAGAAACGAAGAAATAAACGGAGAAACGAACAAGGAAACAGAGAAACGAACAAAGAAACGGAGAAACGAAGAAAGAAACGGAGAAACGAACAAAGAAACGGAGAAACGAAGAAAGAAACGGAGAAACGAAGAAAGAAACGCAGAAACGAAGAAAGAAACGGAGAAACGACGAAAGGAACGGAGAAACGGAGAAATAAATGGAGAAACGAAGAAAGAAACGGAGAAACGAACATAGAAACGGAGAAACGAACAAAGAAACGGAGAAACGAAGAAAGAAACGGGGAAACGAACAAAGAAACGGAGAAACGAAGATAGAAACGGAGAAACGAACAAAGAAACGGAGAAACGAACAAAGAAACGGAGAAACGAACAAAGAAACGGAAAAACGAAGAAAGAAACGGAGAAACGGAGAAATAAATGGAGATACGGAGAAACGAAGAAAGGAACGGAGAAACGAAGAAAGAAACGGAGAAACGAAGAAAGAAACGGAAAAACGAAAAAAGAAACGGAGAAACGAAGAAAGAAACGGAGAAACGAAGAATGAAACGGAGAAACGAAGAAAGAAACGGAGAAATAAATGGAGAAACGAAGAAATAAACGGAGAAACGAACAAGGAAACAGAGAAACGAACAAAGAAACGGAGAAACGAAGAAAGAAACGGAGAAACGAACAAAGAAACGGAGAAACGAAGAAAGAAACGGAGAAACGAAGAAAGAAACGCAGAAACGAAGAAAGAAACGGAGAAACGAAGAAATAAACGGAGAAACGAAGAAAGAAACGGAGAAACGAAGAATGAAACGGAGAAACGAAGAAAGAAACGGAGAAATAAATGGAGAAACGAAGAAATAAACGGAGAAACGAACAAGGAAACAGAGAAACGAACAAAGAAACGGAGAAACGAAGAAAGAAACGGAGAAACGAACAAAGAAACGGAGAAACGAAGAAAGAAACGGAGAAACGAAGAAAGAAACGCAGAAACGAAGAAAGAAACGGAGAAACGACGAAAGGAACGGAGAAACGGAGAAATAAATGGAGAAACGAAGAAAGAAACGGAGAAACGAACATAGAAACGGAGAAACGAACAAAGAAACGGAGAAACGAACAAAGAAACGGAGAAACGAACAAAGAAACGGAAAAACGAAGAAAGAAACGGAGAAACGGAGAAATAAATGGAGATACGGAGAAACGAAGAAAGGAACGGAGAAACGAAGAAAGAAACGGAGAAACGAAGAAAGAAACGGAAAAACGAAAAAAGAAACGGAGAAACGAAGAAAGAAACGGAGAAGCGAACAAAGAAACGGAGAAACGAAGAAAGAAACGGAGAAACGAACAAAGAAACGGAGAAACGAACAAAGAAACGGAGAAACGAACAAAGAAACGGAGAAACGAAGAAAGAAACGGAGAAACGAAGAAAGAAACGCAGAAACGAAGAAAGAAACGGAGAAACGAAGAAAGAAACGGGGAAACGAAGAAATAAACGGAGAAACGAAGAAAGAAACAGAGAAACGGAGAAACAAACGGAGAAACGAAGAAATAAACCGAGAAACGGAGAAAGAAACGGAGAAACGAAGAAAGAAACGGAGAAACGGAGAAATAAATGGAGAAACGAAGAAAGAAACGGAGAAACGAAGAAAGAAACGGAGAAACGAACAAAGAAGCGGAGAAACGAAGAAAGAAACGGAGAAACGAAGAAAGAAACGGAGAAACGAACAAAGAAACGGAGAAACGAACAAAGAAACGGAGAAACGAAGAAAGAAACGGAGAAACAAACAAAGAAACGGAGAAACGAACAAAGAAACGGAGAAACGAAGAAAGAAACGGAGAAACGGAGAAATAAATGGAGAAACGGAGAAACGAAGAAAGGAACGGAGAAACGAAGAAAGAAACGGAGAAACGAAGAAAGAATCGGAGAAACGAACAAAGAAACGGAGAAACGAAGAAAGAAACGGAGAAACGGAGAAACGAAGAAAGAAATGGAGAAACGAACGGAGAAACGGAGAAACGAAGAAATAAACGGAGAAACGAAGAAAGAAACGGAGAAACGAACAAAGAAACGGAGAAACGAACAAAGAAACGGAGGAGCGGAGAAATAAATGGAGAAACGAGGAAATAAACGGAGAAACGAAGAATAAAACGGAGAAACGAAGAAAGAAACGGAGAAACGAACAAAGAAACGGAGAAACGAAGAAAGAAACGGAGAAACGAAGAAAGAAACGGAGAAACGAACAAGGAAACGGAGAAACGATGAAAGAAACGGGGAAACGAAGAAATAAACGGAGAAACGAAGAAAGAAACAGAGAAACGGAGAAACAAACGGAGAAACGAAGAAATAAACCGAGAAACGGAGAAAGAAACGGAGAAACAAAGAAAGAAACGGAGAAACGGAGAAACGAAGAAAGAAACGGAGAAACGAAGATAGAAACGGAGAAACGAACAAAGAAGCGGAGAAACGAAGAAAGAAACGGAGAAACGAAGAAATAAACCGAGAAACGGAGAAAGAAACGGAGAAACAAAGAAAGAAACGGAGAAACGGAGAAATAAACGGAGAAACGAAGAAAGAAACGGAGAAACGAAGATAGAAACGGAGAAACGAACAAAGAAGCGGAGAAACGAAGAAAGAAACGGAGAAACGAAGAAAGAAACGGAGAAACGAAGAAAGAAACAGAGAAACGAACAAAGAAACGGAGAAACGAAGAAAGAAACGCAGAAACGAACAAAGAAACGGAGAAACGAAGAAAGAAACGGAGAAACGAAGAAAGAAACGGAGAAACGAACAAAGAAACGGAGATACGAAGAAATATACGGAGAAATGAAGAAACAAACGGAGAAACAAAGAAAGAAAGGGAGAAACGAACAAAGAAACGGAGAAACGAAAAAGAAACGGAGAAACGAAGAAAGAAACGGAGAAACGAACAAAGAAACGGAGAAACGAACAAAGAAACGGAGGAGCGGAGAAATAAATGGAGAAACGAAGAAATAAACGGAGAAACGAAGAATAAAACGGAGAAACGAAGAAAGAAACGGAGAAACGAAGAAAGAAACGGAGAAATAAATGGAGAAACGAAGAAATAAACGGAGAAACGAACAAGGAAACAGAGAAACGAAGAAAGAAACGGAGAAACGAAGAAAGAAACGGAGAAACGAACAAAGAAACGGAGATACGAAGAAATATACGGAGAAATGAAGAAACAAACGGAGAAACAAAGAAAGAAAGGGAGAAACGAACAAAGAAACGGAGAAACGAAAAAGAAACGGAGAAACGAAGAAAGAAACGGAGAAACGAACAAAGAAACGGAGAAACGAACAAAGAAACGGAGGAGCGGAGAAATAAATGGAGAAACGAAGAAATAAACGGAGAAACGAAGAATAAAACGGAGAAACGAAGAAAGAAACGGAGAAACGAAGAAAGAAACGGAGAAATAAATGGAGAAACGAAGAAATAAACGGAGAAACGAACAAGGAAACAGAGAAACGAAGAAGGAAACGGAGAAACGAAGAAAGAAACGGAGAAACGAACAAAGAAACGGAGAAACGAACAAAGAAACGGAGAAACGAACAAAGAAACGGAGAAACGAAGAAAGAAACGCAGAAACGAAGAAAGAAACGGAGAAACGACGAAAGGAACGGAGAAACGGAGAAATAAATGGAGAAACGAAGAAAGAAACTGAGAAACGAACATAGAAACGGAGAAACGAAGAAAGAAGCGTAGAAACGAAGAAAGAAACGGAGAAACGAAGAAAGAAACGGGGAAACGAAGAAAGAAACGGAGAAACGAAGAAAGAAACGGAGAAACGAACAAAGAAACGGAGAAATGAACAAAGAAACGGAGAAACGAACAAAGAAACGGAAAAACGAAGAAAGAAACGGAGAAACGGAGAAATAAATGGAGAAACGGAGAAACGAATGAAGGAACGGAGAAACGATGAAAGAAACGGAGAAACGAAGAAAGAAACGGAGAAACGATAAAAGAAACGGAGAAAGAAGAAAGAAACGGAGAAACGAACAAAGAAACAGAGAAACGAAGAAAGAAACGGAGAAATGAACAAAGAAACGGAGAAACGAACAAAGAAACGGAGAAACGAACAAAGAAACGGAAAAACGAAGAAAGAAACGGAGAAACGGAGAAATAAATGGAGAAACGAAGAAAGAAACGGAGAAACGGAGAAATAAATGGAGAAACGAAGAAATAAACGGAGAAACGAAGAAAGAAACGGAGAAACGGAGAAAGAAACGGAGAAACGAAGAAATAAACGGAGAAACGAAGAAAGACACGAAGAAACGAAGAAAGAAACGGAGAAACGATCAAAGAAACGGAGAAACGAAGAAAGAAACGGAGAAACGAAGAAATAAACGGAGAAACGAACAAAGAAACGGAGAAACGAACAAAGAAACGGAGAAAAGAACAATGAAACGCAGAAACGAAGAATGAAACGGAGAAACGAAGATATAAACGGAGAAATGAAGAAAGAAACGGAGGAACAAAGAAAGAATCGGAGAAACGAACAAAGAAACGCAGAAACGAAGAAAGAAACGGAGAAACGAAGAATGAAACGGAGAAACGAAGAAAGGAACGGGGAAATAAATGGAGAAACGAAGATATAAACGGAGAAACGAAGAAAGAAACGGAGAAACGAAGAAATAAACGGAGAAACGAAGAAAGAAACAGAGAAGCGGAGAAAGAAACGGAGAAACGAAGAAATAAACCGAGAAACGGAGAAAGAAACGGAGAAACGAAGAAAGAAACAGAGAAACGAACAATGAAACGCAGAAACGAAGAATGAAACGGAGAAACGAAGAAAGAAACGGAGAAACGAAGAAAGAAACGGAGAAACGGAGAAACGAAGAAAGAAATGGAGAAACGAACGGAGAAACGGAGAAACGAAGAAAGAAACGGAGAAACGAACAAAGAAACGGAGAAACGAAGAAAGAAACGGAGAAACGGAGAAATAAATGGAGAAACAGAGAAACGAAGAAAGGAACGGAGAAACGAAGAAAGAAACGGAGAAACGAAGAAAGAATCGGAGAAACGAACAAAGAAACGGAGAAACGAAGAAAGAAACGGAGAAACGGAGAAGCGAAGAAAGAAATGGAGAAACGAACGGAGAAACGGAGAAACGAAGAAAGAAACGGAGAAACGAAGAAATAAACGGAGAAACGAAGAAAGAAACGGAGAAACGAACAAAGAAACGGAGAAACGAACAAAGAAACGGAGGAGCGGAGAAATAAATGGAGAAACGAAGAAATAAACGGAAAAACGGACAAGGAAACGGAGAAACGAAGAAAGAAACGGAGAAACGAAGAAAGAAATGGAGAAACGAACGAAGAAACGGAGAAACGAAGAAAGAAACGGAGAAACGAAGAAAGAAACGGAGAAACGAACAAAGAAACGGAGAAACGAAGAAAGAAACGGAGAAACGAACAAAGAAACGGAGAAACGAACAAAGAAACGGAGAAACGAACAAAGAAACGGGGAAACGGAGAAATAAATGGAGAAACGGAGAAACGAAGAAAGGAACGGAGAAACGAAGAAAGAAACGGAGAAACGAAGAAAGAATCGGAGAAACGAACAAAGAAACGGAGAAACGAAGAAAGAAACGGAGAAACGGAGAAACGAAGAAAGAAATGGAGAAACGAACGGAGAAACGGAGAAACGAAGAAAGAAACGGAGAAACGAAGAAATAAACGGAGAAACGAAGAAAGAAACGGAGAAACGAACAAAGAAACGGAGAAACGAACAAAGAATCGGAGGAGCGGAGAAATAAATGGAGAAACGAAGAAATAAACGGAAAAACGGACAAGGAAACGGAGAAACGAAGAAAGAAACGGAGAAACGAAGAAAGAAATGGAGAAACGAACGAAGAAACGGAGAAACGAAGAAAGAAACGGAGAAACGAAGAAAGAAACGGAGAAACGAAGAAAGAAACGGAGAAACGAACAAAGAAACGGAGAAACGAACAAAGAAACGGGGAACGGAGAAATAAATGGAGAAACGAAGAAATAAACGGAGAATCGAACAAGGAAACGGAGAAACGAAGAAAGAAACGGAGAAACCAAGAAAGAAACGAAGAAAGAAACGGAGAGACGAAGAAAGAAACGGAGAAGCGAACAAAGAAACGGAGAAACGAACAAAGAAACGGAGAAATAAACAAAGAAACGGAGAAACGAAGAAAGAAACGGAGAAACGGAGAAATAAATGGAGAAACGGAGAAACGAAGAAAGGAACGGGGAAACGTAGAAAGAAACGGAGAAACGAAGAAAGAAACGGAGAAACGAAGAAAGAAACGGAGAAACGAACAAAGAAACGGAGAAACGAACAAAGAAACGGAGAAACGAACAAAGAAACGGAGAAACGAAGAAAGAAACGGAGAAACGAACAAAGAAACGGAGAAACGAACAAGGAAACGGAGAAACGAAGAAAGAAACGGGGAAACGAAGAAATAAACGGAGAAACGAAGAAAGAAACGGAGAAACGAAGAAAGAAACGGGGAAACGAAGAAATAAACGGAGAAACGAAGAAAGAAACAGAGAAACGGAGAAACAAACGGAGAAACGAAGAAATAAACCGAGAAACGGAGAAAGAAACGGAGAAACGAAGAAAGAAACAGAGAAACGAACAAAGAAACGGAGAAACGAAGAAAGAAACGGAGAAACGAACAAAGAAACGGGGAAACGAACAAAGAAACGGAGAAACGAACAAAGAAACGGAGAAACGAATAAAGAAACGGAGAAACGAAGAAAGAAACGGAGAAACGGAGAAATAAATGGAGAAATGAAGTAATAAACGGAGAAACGAAGAGAGAAACGGTGAAACGAAGTAAGAAACAGAGAAACGAAGAAAGAAACGGAGAGACGAACAAAGAAACGGAGAAACGAAGGAAGAAACGGAGAAACGAAGAAAGAAACGCAGAAACGAAGAAAGAAACGGAGAAACGAAGAAAGAAACGGAGAAACGAAGAAAGAAACGAAGAAACGAACGAAGAAACGGAGAAACGAAGAAAGAAACGGGGAAACGAAGAAAGAAACGGAGATACGAACAAAGAAACGGAGAAACGAACAAAGAAACGGAGAAAAGAACAAAGAAACGGAGAAACAAACAAGGAAACGGAGAAACGAAGAAAGAAACGGAGAAACGGAGAAATAAATGGAGAACCGGAGAAACGAAGAAAGAAACGGAGAAACGAAGAAAGAAACGGAGAAACGAAGAAAGAAACGGAGAAACGAACAAAGAAACGTAGAAACGAAGAAAGAAACGGAGAAACGAACAAAGAAACGGAGAAACGAACAAAGAAACGGAGAAACGAATAAAGAAACGGAGAAACGAAGAAAGAAACGGAGAAACGGAGAAATAAATGGAGAAACGAAGAAATAAACGGAGAAACGAAGAGAGAAACGGTGAAACGAAGTAAGAAACGGAGAAACGAAGAAAGAAACGGAGAGACGAACAAAGAAACGGAGAAACGAAGGAAGAAACGGAGAAACGAAGAAAGAAACGCAGAAACGAAGAAAGAAACGGAGAAACGTAGAAAGAAACGGAGAAACGAAGAAAGAAACGAAGAAACGAACAAAGAAACGGAGAAACGAAGAAAGAAACGGGGAAACGAAGAAAGAAACGTAGAAACGAAGAAAGAAACGGAGAAACGAAGAAAGAAACGGAGATACGAACAAAGAAACGGAGAAACGAAGAAAGAAACGGAGAAACGAAGAAAGAAACGGAGGAACGGAGAAACGAAGAAAGAAACGGAGGAACGGAGAAATAAATGGAGAAACGAAGAAATAAACGGAGAAACGAAGAAAGAAACGGAGAAACGAACAAAGAAACGCAGAAACGAAGAAAGAAACGGAGAAACGACGAAAGGAACGGGGAAACGGAAACATAAATGGAGAAACGAAGAAAGAAACGGAGAAACGAACAAAGAAACGGAAAAACGAAGAAAGAAACGGAGAAACGAAGAAATAAACGGAGAAACAAACATAGAAACGGAGAAACGAAGACAGAAGCGGAGAAACGAAGAAAGAAACGGAGAAACGAAGAAAGAAACGGAGAAACGAAGAAAGAAACGGGGAAACGAACAAAGAAACGGAGAAACGAACAAAGCAACGGAAAAACGAAGAAAGAAACGGAGAAACGGAGAAATAAATAGAGAAACGGAGAAACGAAGAAAGGAACGGAGAAACGAAGAAAGAAACGGAGAAACGAAGAAAGAAACGGAGAAACGAAAAAAGAAACGGAAAAACGAAGAAAGAAACGGAGAAACGAACAAAGAAACGGAGAAACGAAGAAAGAAACTGAGAAACGAACAAAGAAACGGAGAACCGAACAAAGAAACGGAGAAACGAACAAAGAAACGGAGAAACGAAGAAATAAACGGAGAAACGAACAAAGAAATGGAGAAACGAAGAAAGAAACGGAGAAACGAAGAAATAAACGGAGAAACGAAGAAATAAATGGAGAAAAGAAGAAAGAAACGGAGAAAGAAACGGAGAAACGAAGAAATAAACGGAGAAACGAAGAAAGACACGAAGAAACGAAGAAAGAAACGGAGAAACGAACAAAGAAACGGAGAAACGAAGAAAGAAACGGAGAAACGAAGAAATAAACGGAGAAACGAACAAAGAAACGGGGAACGGAGAAATAAATGGAGAAACGAAGAAATAAACGGAGAAACGAACAAGGAAACGGAGAAACGAAGAAAGAAACGGAGAAACGAAGAAAGAAACGGAGAAACGAAGAAAGAAACGGAGAAACGAAAAAAGAAACGGAAAAACGAAGAAAGAAACGGAGAAACGAACAAAGAAACGGAGAAACGAAGAAAGAAACTGAGAAACGAACAAAGAAACGGAGAAACGAACAAAGAAACGGAGAAACGAACAAAGAAACGGAGAAACGAACAAAGAAACGGAGAAACGAAGAAAGAAACGGAGAAACGAACAAAGAAACGGAGAAACGAACAAAGAAACGGAGAATCGAAGAAAGAAACGGAGAATCGGAGAAATAAATGGAGAAACGGAGAAACGAAGAAAGGAACGGAGAAACGAAGAAAGAAACGGAGAAACGAAGAAAGAAACGGAGAAACGAAGAAAGAAACGGAGAAACGAAGAAAGAAACGGAGAAACGAAGAAAGAAATGGAGAAACGAACAAAGAAACGGAGAAACGAAGAAAGAAACGGAGAAACGAACAAAGAAACGGAGAAACGAAGAAAGAAACAGAGAAACGAACAATGAAACGCAGAAACGAAGAATGAAACGGAGAAACGAAGAAAGAAACGGAGAAATAAATGGAGAAACGAAGAAATAAACCGAAAAACGGAAAAAGAAACGGAGAAACGGAGAAACGAAGAAAGAAATGGAGAAACGAACGGAGAAACGGAGAAACGAAGGAAGAAACGGGGAAACGAAGAAATAAACGGAGAAACGAAGAAAGAAACAGAGAAACGGAGAAACAAACGGAGAAACGAAGAAATAAACCGAGAAACGGAGAAAGAAACGGAGAAACGAAGAAAGAAACGGAGAAACGGAGAAATAAATGGAGAAACCAAGAAAGAAACGGAGAAACGAAGAAAGAAACGGAGAAACGAACAAAGAAGCGGAGAAACGAAGAAAGAAACGGAGAAACGAAGAAAGAAACGGAGAAACGAAGAAAGAAACGGAGAAACGGAGAAATAAATGGAGAAACGGAGAAACGAAGAAAGGAACGGAGAAACGAAGAAAGAAACGGAGAAACGAAGAAAGAAACGGAGAAACGAAGAAAGACACGAAGAAACGAAGAAAGAAACGGAGAAACGAACAAAGAAACGGAGAAACGAAGAAAGGAACGGAGAAACGAAGAAAGAAACGGAGAAACGAAGAAAGAAACGGAGAAACGAAGAAAGACACGAAGAAACGAAGAAAGAAACGGAGAAACGAACAAAGAAATGGAGAAACGAAGAAAGAAACGGAGAAACGAAGAAATAAACGGAGAAACGAACAAAGAAACGGGGAACGGAGAAATAAATGGAGAAACGAAGAAATAAACGGAGAAACGAACAAGGAAACGGAGAAACGAAGAAAGAAACGGAGAAACGAAGAAAGAAACGGAGAAACGAAGAAAGAAACGGAGAAACGAAAAAAGAAACGGAAAAACGAAGAATGAAACGGAGAAACGAACAAAGAAACGGAGAAACGAAGAAAGAAACTGAGAAACGAACAAAGAAACGGAGAAACGAACAAAGAAACGGAGAAACGAACAAAGAAACGGAGAAACGAACAAAGAAACGGAGAAACGAAGAAAGAAACGGAGAAACGAACAAAGAAACGGAGAAACGAACAAAGAAACGGCGAATCGAAGAAAGAAACGGAGAATCGGAGAAATAAATGGAGAAACAAATGGAGAAACGAAGAAATAAACCGAAAAACGGAAAAAGAAACGGAGAAACGAAGAAAGAGACGGAGAAACGAAGAAAGAAACGGAGAAACGGAGAAATAAATGGAGAAACGAAGAAAGAAACGGAGAAACGAAGAAAGAAACGAAGAAACGAACAAAGAAACGGAGGAACGAACAAGGAAACGGAGAAACGAAGAGAGAAACGGGGAAACGAAGAAAGAAACGGAGAAACGAAGAAAGAAACGGAGAAACGAAGGAAGAAACGGAGATACGAACAAAGAAACGGAGAAACGAAGAAAAAAACGGAGAAACGAACAAAGAAACGGAGAAACGAACAAAGAAACGGGGAACGGAGAAATAAATGGAGAAACGAAGAAATAAACGTAGAAACGAACAAGGAAACGGAGAAACGAAGAAAGAAACGGAGAAACCAAGAAAGAAACGAAGAAAGAAACGGAGAGACGAAGAAAGAAACGGAGAAACGAACAAAGAAACGGAGAAACGAACAAAGAAACGGTGAAACAAACAAAGAAACGGAGAAACGAAGAAAGAAACGGAGAAACGGAGAAATAAATGGAGAAACGGAGAAACGAAGAAAGGAACGGGGAAACGAAGAAAGAAACGGAGAAACGAAGAAAGAAACGGAGAAACGAAGAAAGAAACGGAGAAACGAACAAAGAAACGGAGAAACGAACAAAGAAACGGAGAAACGAAGAAAGAAGCGGAGAAACGAGCAAAGAAACGGAGAAACGAACAAGGAAACGTAGAAACGAAGAAAGAAACGGAGAAACGAACAAAGAAACGGAGAAACGAAGAAAGAAACGGAGAAACGGAGAAACGAAGAAAGAAATGGAGAAACGGACGGAGAAACGGAGAAACGAAGAAAGAAACGGAGAAACGAAGAAATAAACGGTGAAACGAAGAAAGAAACAGAGAAACGGAGAAACAAACGGAGAAACGAAGAAGGAAACGGAGAAACGAAGAAAGAAACCGAGAAACGAAGAAAGAAACGGAGAAACGAACAAAGAAACGGAGAAACGAAGAAAGAAACGGAGAAACGGAGAAACGAAGAAAGAAATGGAGAAACGAACGGAGAAACGGAGAAACGAAGGAAGAAACGGGGAAACGAAGAAATAAACGGAGAAACGAAGAAAGAAACAGAGAAACGGAGAAACAAACGGAGAAACGAAGAAATAAACCGAGAAACGGAGAAAGAAACGGAGAAACGAAGAAAGAAACGGAGAAACGGAGAAATAAATGGAGAAACGAAGAAAGAAACGGAGAAACGAAGAAAGAAACGGAGAAACGAACAAAGAAGCGGAGAAACGAAGAAAGAAACGGAGAAACGAAGAAAGAAACGGAGAAACGAAGAAAGAAACGGAGAAACGAACAAAGAAACGGAGAAACGAAGAAAAAAACGGAGAAACGAACAAAGAAACGGAGAAACGAACAAAGAAACGGAGAAACGAAGAAAGAAACGGAGAAACGGAGAAGTAAATGGAGAAACGGAGAAACGAAGAAAGGAACGGAGAAACGAAGAAATAAACGGAGAAACGAAGAAAGAAACGGAGAAACGAACAAAGAAACGGAGAAACGAACAAAGAAACGGAGGAGCGGAGAAATAAATGGAGAAACGAAGAAATAAACGGAAAAACGGACAAGGAAACGGAGAAACGAAGAAAGAAACGGAGAAACGAAGAAAGAGTTGGAGAAACGAACAAAGAAACGGAGAAACGAAGAAAGAAACGGAGAAACGGAGAAACGAAGAAAGAAATGGAGAAACGAACGGAGAAACGGAGAAACGAAGAAAGAAACGGAGAAACGAAGAAATAAACGGAGAAACGAAGAAAGAAACGGAGAAACGAACAAAGAAACGGAGAAACGAACAAAGAAACGGAGGAGCGGAGAAATAAATGGAGAAACGAAGAAATAAACGGAAAAACGGACAAGGAAACGGAGAAACGAAGAAAGAAACGGAGAAACGAAGAAAGAAATGGAGAAACGAACGAAGAAACGGAGAAACGAACAAAGAAACGGAGAAACGAACAAAGAAACGGAGAAACGAAGAAAGAAACGGAGAAACGAAGAAAGAAACGGAGAAACGAAAAAAGAAACGGAAAAACGAAGAATGAAACGGAGAAACGAACAAAGAAACGGAGAAACGAAGAAAGAAACGGAGAAACGGAGAAGTAAATGGCGAAACGGAGAAACGAAGAAAGGAACGGAGAAACGAAGAAAGAAACGGAGAAACGAAGAAAGAGTTGGAGAAACGAACAAAGAAACGGAGAAACGAAGAAAGAAACGGAGAAACGGAGAAACGAAGAAAGAAATGGAGAAACGAACGGAGAAACGGAGAAACGAAGAAAGAAACGGAGAAACGAAGAAATAAACGGAGAAACGAAGAAAGAAACGGAGAAACGAACAAAGAAACGGAGAAACGAACAAAGAAACGGAGGAGCGGAGAAATAAATGGAGAAACGAAGAAATAAACGGAAAAACGGGCAAGGAAACGGAGAAACGAAGAAAGAAACGGAGAAACGAAGAAAGAAATGGAGAAACGAACGGAGAAACGGAGAAACGAAGGAAGAAACGGGGAAACGAAGAAATAAACGGAGAAACGAAGAAAGAAACAGAGAAACGGAGAAACAAACGGAGAAACGAAGAAATAAACCGAGAAACGGAGAAAGAAACGGAGAAACGAAGAAAGAAACGGAGAAACGGAGAAATAAATGGAGAAACGAAGAAAGAAACGGAGAAACGAAGAAAGAAACGGAGAAACGAACAAAGAAGCGGAGAAACGAAGAAAGAAACGGAGAAACGAAGAAAGAAACGGAGAAACGAAGAAAGAAACGGAGAAACGAACAAAGAAACGGAGAAACGAAGAAATAAACGGAGAAACGAACAAAGAAACGGGGAACGGAGAAATAAATGGAGAAACGAAGAAATAAACGGAGAAACGAACAAGGAAACGGAGAAACGAAGAAAGAAACGGAGAAACGAAGAAAGAAACGGAGAAACGAAGAAAGAAACGGAGAAACGAAAAAAGAAACGTAAAAACGAAGAATGAAACGGAGAAACGAACAAAGAAACGGAGAAACGAAGAAAGAAACGGAGAAACGGAGAAGTAAATGGAGAAACGGAGAAACGAAGAAAGGAACGGAGAAACGAAGAAAGAAACGGAGAAACGAAGAAAGAGTTGGAGAAACGAACAAAGAAACGGAGAAACGAAGAAAGAAACGGAGAAACGGAGAAACGAAGAAAGAAATGGAGAAACGAACGGAGAAACGGAGAAACGAAGAAAGAAACGGAGAAACGAAGAAATAAACGGAGAAACGAAGAAAGAAACGGAGAAACGAACAAAGAAACGGAGAAACGAACAAAGAAACGGAGGAGCGGAGAAATAAATGGAGAAACGAAGAAATAAACGGAAAAACGGGCAAGGAAACGGAGAAACGAAGAAAGAAACGGAGAAACGAAGAAAGAAACGGAGAAACGGAGAAATAAATGGAGAAACGGAGAAACGAAGAAAGGAACGGAGAAACGAAGAAAGAAACGGAGAAACGAAGAAAGAAACGGAGAAACGAAGAAAGACACGAAGAAACGAAGAAAGAAACGGAGAAACGAACAAAGAAACGGAGAAACGAAGAAAGAAACGGAGAAACGAAGAAATAAACGGAGAAACGAACAAAGAAACGGGGAACGGAGAAATAAATGGAGAAACGAAGAAATAAACGGAGAAACGAACAAGGAAACGGAGAAACGAAGAAAGAAACGGAGAAACGAAGAAAGAAACGGAGAAACGAAGAAAGAAACGGAGAAACGAAAAAAGAAACGGAAAAACGAAGAATGAAACGGAGAAACGAACAAAGAAACGGAGAAACGAAGAAAGAAACTGAGAAACGAACAAAGAAACGGAGAAACGAACAAAGAAACGGAGAAACGAACAAAGAAACGGAGAAACGAACAAAGAAACGGAGAAACGAAGAAAGAAACGGAGAAACGAACTAAGAAACGGAGAAACGAACAAAGAAACGGCGAATCGAAGAAAGAAACGGAGAATCGGAGAAATAAATGGAGAAATAAATGGAGAAACGAAGAAATAAACCGAAAAACGGAAAAAGAAACGGAGAAACGAAGAAAGAGACGGAGAAACGAAGAAAGAAACGGAGAAACGGAGAAATAAATGGAGAAACGAAGAAAGAAACGGAGAAACGAAGAAAGAAACGAAGAAACGAACAAAGAAACGGAGGAACGAACAAGGAAACGGAGAAACGAAGAGAGAAACGGGGAAACGAAGAAAGAAACGGAGAAACGAAGAAAGAAACGGAGAAACGAAGGAAGAAACGGAGATACGAACAAAGAAACGGAGAAACGAAGAAAAAAACGGAGAAACGAACAAAGAAACGGAGAAACGAACAAAGAAACGGGGAACGGAGAAATAAATGGAGAAACGAAGAAATAAACGTAGAAACGAACAAGGAAACGGAGAAACGAAGAAAGAAACGGAGAAACCAAGAAAGAAACGAAGAAAGAAACGGAGAGACGAAGAAAGAAACGGAGAAACGAACATAGAAACGGAGAAACGAACAAAGAAACGGTGAAACAAACAAAGAAACGGAGAAACGAAGAAAGAAACGGAGAAACGGAGAAATAAATGGAGAAACGGAGAAACGAAGAAAGGAACGGGGAAACGAAGAAAGAAACGGAGAAACGAAGAAAGAAACGGAGAAACGAAGAAAGAAACGGAGAAACGAACAAAGAAACGGAGAAACGAACAAAGAAACGGAGAAACGAAGAAAGAAACGGAGAAACGAGCAAAGAAACGGAGAAACGAACAAGGAAACGTAGAAACGAAGAAAGAAACGGAGAAACGAACAAAGAAACGGAGAAACGAAGAAAGAAACGGAGAAACGGAGAAACGAAGAAAGAAATGGAGAAACGAACGGAGAAACGGAGAAACGAAGAAAGAAACGGAGAAACGAAGAAATAAACGGTGAAACGAAGAAAGAAACAGAGAAACGGAGAAACAAACGGAGAAACGAAGAAGGAAACGGAGAAACGAAGAAAGAAACCGAGAAACGAAGAAAGAAACGGAAAAACGAACAAAGAAACGGAGAAACGAAGAAAGAAACGGAGAAACGGAGAAACGAAGAAAGAAATGGAGAAACGAACGGAGAAACGGAGAAACGAAGGAAGAAACGGGGAAACGAAGAAATAAACGGAGAAACGAAGAAAGAAACAGAGAAACGGAGAAACAAACGGAGAAACGAAGAAATAAACCGAGAAACGGAGAAAGAAACGGAGAAAAGAAGAAAGAAACGGAGAAACGGAGAAATAAATGGAGAAACGAAGAAAGAAACGGAGAAACGAAGAAAGAAACGGAGAAACGAACAAAGAAGCGGAGAAACGAAGAAAAAAACGGGGAAACGAAGAAAGAAACGGAGAAACGAAGAAAGAAACGGAGAAACGAACAAAGAAACGGAGAAACGAAGAAAAAAACGGAGAAACGAACAAAGAAACGGAGAAACGAACAAAGAAACGGAGAAACGGAGAAAGAAACGGAGAAACGGAGAAGTAAATGGAGAAACGGAGAAACGAAGAAAGGAACGGAGAAACGAAGAAAGAAACGGAGAAACGAAGAAAGAGTTGGAGAAACGAACAAAGAAACGGAGAAACGAAGAAAGAAACGGAGAAACGGAGAAACGAAGAAAGAAATGGAGAAACGAACGGAGAAACGGAGAAACGAAGAAAGAAACGGAGAAACGAAGAAATAAACGGAGAAACGAAGAAAGAAACGGAGAAACGAACAAAGAAACGGAGAAACGAACAAAGAAACGGAGGAGCGGAGAAATAAATGGAGAAACGAAGAAATAAACGGAAAAACGGACAAGGAAACGGAGAAACGAAGAAAGAAACGGAGAAACGAAGAAAGAAATGGAGAAACGAATGAAGAAACGGAGAAACGAACAAAGAAACGGAGAAACGAACAAAGAAACGGAGAAACGAAGAAAGAAACGGAGAAACGGAGAAACGAAGAAAGAAATGGAGAAACGAACGGAGAAACGGAGAAACGAAGGAAGAAACGGGGAAACGAAGAAATAAACGGAGAAACGAAGAAAGAAACAGAGAAACGGAGAAACAAACGGAGAAACGAAGAAATAAACCGAGAAACGGAGAAAGAAACGGAGAAACGAAGAAAGAAACGGAGAAACGGAGAAATAAATGGAGAAACGAAGAAAGAAACGGAGAAACGAAGAAAGAAACGGAGAAACGAACAAAGAAGCGGAGAAACGAAGAAAGAAACGGAGAAACGAAGAAAGAAACGGAGAAACGAAGAAAGAAACGGAGAAACGAACAAAGAAACGGAGAAACGAAGAAAGAAACGGAGAAACGAACAAAGAAACGGAGAAACGAACAAAGAAACGGAGAAACGAAGAAAGAAACGGAGAAACGGAGAAGTAAATGGAGAAACGGAGAAACGAAGAAAGGAACGGAGAAACGAAGAAAGAAACGGAGAAACGAAGAAAGAGTCGGAGAAACGAACAAAGAAACGGAGAAACGAAGAAAGAAACGGAGAAACGGAGAAACGAAGAAAGAAATGGAGAAACGAACGGAGAAACGGAGGAACGAAGAAAGAAACGGAGAAACGAAGAAATAAACGGAGAAACGAAGAAAGAAACGGAGAAACGAACAAAGAAACGGAGAAACGAACAAAGAAACGGAGGAGCGGAGAAATAAATGGAGAAACGAAGAAATAAACGGAAAAACGGACAAGGAAACGGAGAAACGAAGAAAGAAACGGAGAAACGAAGAAAGAAATGGAGAAACGAACGAAGAAACGGAGAAACGAAGAAAGAAACGGAGAAACGAAGAAAGAAACGGAGAAACGGAGAAAAAAACGGAGAAACGAACAAAGAAACGGAGAAACGAACAAAGAAACGGGGAACGGAGAAATAAATGGAGAAACGAAGAAATAAACGGAGAAAGGAACAAGGAAACGGAGAAACGAAGAAAGAAACGGAGAAACCAAGAAAGAAACGAAGAAAGAAACGGAGAGACGAAGAAAGAAACGGAGAAACGAACAAAGAAACGGAGAAACGAACAAAGAAACGGAGAAACGTACAAAGAAACGGAGAAACGAAGAAAGAAACGGAGAAACGAAGAAAGAAACGGAGAAACGAACAAGGAAACGGAGAAACGAAGAAAGAAACGGGGAAACGAAGAAATAAACGGAGAAACGAAGAAAGAAACGGAGAAACGAACAAAGAAACGGAGAAACGAAGAAAGAAACGGAGGAGCGGAGAAATAAATGCAGAAACGAAGAAATAAACGGAAAAACGGACAAGGAAACGGAGAAACGAAGAAAGAAACGGAGAAACGAAGAAAGAAATGGAGAAACGAACGAAGAAACGGAGAAACGAACAAAGAAACGGAGAAACGAACAAAGAAACGGAGAAACGAAGAAAGAAACGGAGAAACGGAGAAACGAAGAAAGAAATGGAGAAACGAACGGAGAAACGGAGAAACGAAGGAAGAAACGGGGAAACGAAGAAATAAACGGAGAAACGAAGAAAGAAACAGAGAAACGGAGAAACAAACGGAGAAACGAAGAAATAAACCGAGAAACGGAGAAAGAAACGGAGAAACGAAGAAAGAAACGGAGAAACGGAGAAATAAATGGAGAAACGAAGAAAGAAACGGAGAAACGAAGAAAGAAACGGAGAAACGAACAAAGAAGCGGAGAAACGAAGAAAGAAACGGAGAAACGAAGAAAGAAACGGAGAAACGAAGAAAGAAACGGAGAAACGAACAAAGAAACGGAGAAACGAAGAAAGAAACGGAGAAACGAACAAAGAAACGGAGAAACGAACAAAGAAACGGAGAAACGAAGAAAGAAACGGAGAAACGGAGAAGTAAATGGAGAAACGGAGAAACGAAGAAAGGAACGGAGAAACGAAGAAAGAAACGGAGAAACGAAGAAAGAGTCGGAGAAACGAACAAAGAAACGGAGAAACGAAGAAAGAAACGGAGAAACGGAGAAACGAAGAAAGAAATGGAGAAACGAACGGAGAAACGGAGGAACGAAGAAAGAAACGGAGAAACGAAGAAATAAACGGAGAAACGAAGAAAGAAACGGAGAAACGAACAAAGAAACGGAGAAACGAACAAAGAAACGGAGAAACGAAGAAAGAAACGGAGAAACGAAGAAAGAAACGGAGAAACGAACAAGGAAACGGAGAAACGAAGAAAGAAACGGGGAAACGAAGAAATAAACGGAGAAACGAAGAAAGAAACGGAGAAACGAACAAAGAAACGGAGAAACGAAGAAAGAAACGGAGAAACGAACAAAGAAACGGAGAAACGAACAAAGAAACGGAGAAACGAAGAAAGAAACGGAGAAACGGAGAAATAAATGGAGGAACGGAGAAACGAAGAAAGCAACGGAGAAACGAAGAAAGAAACGGAGAAACGAAGAAAGAAACGGAGAAACGAAGAAAGAAACGGAGAAACGAAGAAAGAAACGGAGAAACGAAGAAAGAAACGGAGAAACGAAGAAAGAAACGGAGAAACGAAGAAAGAAACGGAGAAACGAACAAAGAAACGGAGAAACGAACAAAGAAACGGAGAAACGAACAAAGAAACGGAGAAACGAAGAAAGAAACGGAGAAACGGAGAAATAAATGGAGAAACGAAGAAATAAACGGAGAAACGAAGAGAGAAACGGTGAAACGAAGTAAGAAACGGAGAAACGAAGAAAGAAACGAAGAAACGAAGAAAGAAACGGAGAGACGAACAAAGAAACGGAGAAACGAAGGAAGAAACGGAGAAACGAAGAACAAGACGGAGAAACGTAGAAAGAAACGGAGATACGAACAAAGAAACGCAGGAACGAAGAAAGAAACGGAGAAACGAAGAAAGAAACGGAGAAACGAACAAAGAAACGGAGAAACGAACAAAGAAACGGAGAAACGAACAAAGAAACGGAGAAACGAAGAAAGAAACGGAGAAACGGAGAAATAAATGGAGAAACGAAGAAATAAACGGAGAAACGAAGAGAGAAACGGTGAAACGAAGTAAGAAACGGAGAAACGAACAAAGACACGGAGAAACGAAGAAAGAAACGGAGAAACGAACAAAGAAACGGAGAAACGAACAAAGAAACGGAGAAGCGAACAAAGAAACGGAGGAACGGAGAAATAAATGGAGGAACGGAGAAATAAAAGGAGAAGCGAAGAAATAAACGGAGAAACGAACAAGGAAATGGAGAAACGAAGATATAAACGGAGAAATGAAGAAAGAAACGGAGAAACAAAGAAAGAATCGGAGAAACGAACAAAGAAACGGAGAAACGAAGAGAGAAACGGAGAAACGAAGAAAGAAATGGAGAAACGAACAAAGAAACGGAGAAACGAAGAAAGAAACGGAGATATAAATGGAGAAACGAAGAAATAAACGGAGAAACGAACAAGGAAACGGAGAAACGAAGAAAGAAACGGAGAAACGAAGAAAAAGACGGAGAAACGTAGAAAGAAACGGAGATACGAACAAAGAAACGCAGAAACGAAGAATGAAACGGTGAAACGAAGAAATGAACGGCGAAATGAAGAAGGAAACGGAGAAACAAAGAAAGGAACGGAGAAACGAAGAAAGAAACGGAGAAACGAAGAAAGAAATGGAGAAACGAACGAAGAAACGGAGAAACGAAGAAAGAAACGGAGAAACGAACAAAGAAACGGAGAAACGAAGAAAGAAACGGAGAAATGAACGAAGAAACGGAGAAACGAACAAAGAAACGGAGGAACGGAGAAATAAATGAAGAAACGAAGAAATAAACGGAGAAACGAACAAGGAAACGGAGAAACGAAGAAAGAAACGGAGAAATAAATGGAGAAACGAAGAAATAAACGGAGAAACGAACAAGGAAACGGAGAAACGAAGAAAGAAACGGAGAAACGAAGAAAAAGACGGAGAAACGTAGAAAGAAACGGAGATACGAACAAAGAAACGCAGAAACGAAGAATGAAACGCAGAAACGAAGAAATGAACGGAGAAATGAAGAAGGAAACGGAGAAACAAAGAAAGAATCGGAGAAACGAACAAAGAAACGGAGAAACGAAGAGAGAAACGGAGAAACGGAGAAAGAAACGGAGAAACGAAGAAATAAACGGAGAAACGAAGAAAGACACGAAGAAACGAAGAAAGAAACGGAGAAACGAACAAAGAAACGGAGATACGAAGAAAGAAACGGAGAAACGAAGAAATAAACGGAGAAACGAACAAAGAAACGGAGAAACGAAGAAAGAAACGGAGAAGCGAACAAAGAAACTGAGAAACGAACAAAGAAACGGAGAAGCGAACAAAGAAACGGAGGAACGGAGAAATAAATGCAGAAGCGAAGAAATAAACGGAGAAACGAAGAAAGAAACGGAGAAACGAAGAAAGAAACGGAGAAATAAATGGAGAAACGAAGAAATAAACGGAGAAACGAACAAGGAAACGGAGAAACGAAGAAAGAAACGGAGAAACGAAGAAAAAGACGGAGAAACGTAGAAAGAAACGGAGATACGAACAAAGAAACGCAGAAACGAAGAATGAAACGCAGAAACGAAGAAATGAACGGAGAAATGAAGAAGGAAACGGAGAAACAAAGAAAGAATCGGAGAAACGAACAAAGAAACGGAGAAACGAAGAGAGAAACGGAGAAACGGAGAAAGAAACGGAGAAACGAAGAAATAAACGGAGAAACGAAGAAAGACACGAAGAAAGAAACGGAGAAACGAGCAAAGAAACGGAGATACGAAGAAAGAAACGGAGAAACGAAGAAATAAACGGAGAAACGAACAAAGAAACGGAGAAACGAAGAAAGAAACGGAGAAGCGAACAAAGAAACTGAGAAACGAACAAAGAAACGGAGAAGCGAACAAAGAAACGGAGGAACGGAGAAATAAATGGAGAAGCGAAGAAATAAACGGAGAAACGAAGAAAGAAACGGAGAAACGAAGAAAGAAACGGAGAAATAAATGGAGAAACGAAGAAATAAACGGAGAAACGAACAAGGAAACGGAGAAACGAAGAAAGAAACGGAGAAACGAAGAAAAAGACGGAGAAACGTAGAAAGAAACGGAGATACGAACAAAGAAACGCAGAAACGAAGAATGAAACGCAGAAACGAAGAAATGAACGGAGAAATGAAGAAGGAAACGGAGAAACAAAGAAAGAATCGGAGAAACGAACAAAGAAACGGAGAAACGAAGAGAGAAACGGAGAAACGAAGAAAGAAACGGAGAAACGAAGAAAGAAATGGAGAAACGAACGAAGAAACGGAGAAACGAAGAAAGAAACAGAGAAACGAACAAAGAAACGGAGAAACGAAGAAAGAAAATGAGAAACGAACAAAGAAACGGAGAAACGAACAAAGAAACGGAGGAACGGAGAAATATATGGAGAAATGAGGAAGGAAACGGAGAAACAAAGAAAGGAACGGAGAAACGAAGAAAGAAACGGAGAAACGAAGAAAGAAATGGAGAAACGAACGAAGAAACGGAGAAACGAAGAAATAAACGGAGAAACGAAGAGTGAAACGGTGAAACGAAGAAAGAAACGGAGAAACGAAGAAAGAAACGGAGAAACGAAGAAAGAAACGGAGAAACGAAGAAACAAACGGAGAAACGAAGAAACAAACGGAGAAACGAAGAAACAAACGGAGAAACGAAGAAAGAAACGGAGAAATAAATGGAGAAACGAAGAAATAAACCGAAAAACGGAAAAAGAAACGGAGATACGAAGAAAGAGACGGAGAAACGAACAAAGAAACGTAGAAACGAAGAAAGAAACGGAGAAACGAACGAAGAAACGGAGAAACGAACAAAGAAACGGAGGAACGGAGAAATAAATGGAGAAACGAGGAAATAAACGGAGAAACGAACAAGGAAACGGAGAAACGAAGATATAAACGGAGAAATGATGAAAGAAACGGAGAAACAAAGAAAGAATCGGAGAAACGAACAAAGAAACGGAGAAACGAACAGAGAAACGGAGAAACGAAGAAAGAAACGGCGAAACGAAGAAAGAAACGGAGAAACGAAGAAAGAAACGGAGAAACGAACAAAGAAACGGAGGAACGGAGAAATAAATGGAGAAGCGAAGAAATAAACGGAGAAACGAAGAAAGAAACGGAGAAACGAACAAAGAAACGGAGAAACGAAGAAAGAATCGGAGAAACGAACAAAGAAACGGAGAAACGAACAAAGAAACGGAGGAACGGAGAAATAAATGGAGAAGCGAAGAAATAAACGGAGAAACGAAGAAAGAAACGGAGAAACGAAGAAAGAAACGGCGAAACGAAGAATGAAACGGAGAAACGAAGAAAGAAACGGAGAAACGAACAAAGAAACGGAGGAACGGAGAAATAAATGGAGAAGCGAAGAAATAAACGGAGAAACGAAGAAAGAAACGGAGAAACGAAGAAAGAAACGGAGAAACGAAGAAAGAGACGGAGCAACGAAGAAAGAAACGGAGAATCGAAGAAAGAAACGAAGAAACGAACAATGAAACGCAGAAACGAAGAATGAAACGGAGAAACGAAGAAATAAACGGAGAAATGAAGAAAGAAACGGAGAAACGGAGAAATAAATGGAGAAACGAAGCAAGAAACGGAGAAACGAAGAAAGAAATGGAGAAACGAACGAAGAAACGGAGAAACGAAGAAAGAAACAGAGAAACGAAGAAAGAAACGGAGAAACGAAGAAAGAAACGGAGAAGCGAACAAAGAAACGGAGAAACGAACAAAGAAACGGAGGAGCGGAGAAATATATGGTGAAATGAAGAAAGAAACGGAGAAACAAAGAAAGAATTGGAGAAACGAACAAAGAAACGGAGAAACGAAGAAAGAAAAGGTGAAACGAAGAAAGAAACGGAGAAACGGAGAAATAAATCGAGAAACGAAGAAATAAACGGAGAAACGAAGAAAGAAACGGAAAAACGAAGAAAAAGACGGAGAAACGTAGAAAGAAACGGAGATACGAACAAAGAAACGCAGGAACGAAGAATGAAACGGAGAAACGAAGAAATGAACGGAGAAATGAGGAAGGAAACGGAGAAACAAAGAAAGGAACGGAGAAACGAAGAAAGAAACGGAGAAACGAACAAAGAAACGGAGGCACGGAGAAATAAATGGAGAAGCGAAGAAATAAACGGAGAAACGAAGAAAGAAACGGAGAAACGAAGAAAGAGACGGAGCAACGAAGAAAGAAACGGAGAATCGAAGAAAGAAACGAAGAAACGAACAAAGAACCGGAGGAACGAACAAGGAAACGGAGAAACGAAGAAAGAAACGGGGAAACGAACAAAGAAACGGAAGAACGAAGAAATAAATGGAGAAGCGAAGAAATAAACGGAGAAACGAAGAAAGAAACGGAGAAACGATGAAAGAAACGGAGAAACGAAGAAAGAAACGGAGAAACGAAGAAACAAATGGAGAAACGAAGAAAGAAACGGGGAAATAAATGAAGAAACGAAGATATAAACGGAGAAACGAAGAAAGAAACGGAGAAACGAAGAAATAAACGGAGAAACGAAGAAAGAAACAGAGAAACGGAGAAAGAAACGGAGAAACGAAGGAATAAACCGAGAAACGGAGAAAGAAACCGAGAAACGAAGAAAGAAACAGAGAAACGAACAATGAAACGCAGAAACGAAGAATGAAACGGAGAAACGAAGAAATAAACGGAGAAACGAAGAAAGAAACGGAAAAACGAAGAAAAAGACGGAGAAACGTAGAAAGAAACGGAGATACGAACAAAGAAACGCAGAAACGAAGAATGAAACGGAGAAACGAAGAAATGAACGGAGAAATGAGGAAGGAAACGGAGAAACAAAGAAAGGAACGGAGAAACGAAGAAAGAAACGGAGAAACGAAGAAAGAAATGGAGAAACGAACGAAGATACGGAGAAACGAAGAAAGAAACGGAGGAACGAAGAAATAAACGGAGAAACGAAGAAAGAAACGGAGAAACGAACAAAGAAACGGAGAAATGAACAAAGAAACGGAGGAACGGAGAAATAAATGGAGAAACGAAGAAATAAACGGAGAAACGAACAAGGATACGGAGAAACGAAGAAAGAAACGGAGAAACCAAGAAAGAAACGAAGAAAGAAACGGAGGAACGAAGAAAGAAACGGAGAAACGAACAAAGAAACGGAGAAACGAACAAAGAAACGGAGAAACGAACAAAGAAACGGAGAAACGAACAAAGAAACGGAGGAACGGAGAAATAAATGGAGAAGCGAAGAAATAAACGGAGAAACGAAGAAAGAAACGCAGAAACGAAGAAAGAAACGGAGATACGAAGAAGGAATTGGAGAAACGAACAAAGAAACGGAGAAACGAAGAAACAAACGGAGAAATAAATGGAGAAACGAAGAAATAAACGGGGAAACGAACAAGGAAACGGAGAAACGAAGAAAGAAACTGAGAAACGAAGAAAAAGACGGAGAAACGTAGAAAGAAACGGAGATACGAACAAAGAAACGGTGAAACGAAGAAAGAAACGGAGAAACGAAGAAAGAAACGCAGAAACGAAGAAAATAACGGAGAAACGACGAAAGGAACGGAGAAACGGAGAAATAAATGGAGAAACGAAGAAAGAAACGGAGAAACGAACATAGAAACGGAGAAACGAAGAAAGAAGCGGAGAAACGAAGAAAGAAACGGGGAAACGAAGAAAGAAACGGAGAAACGAAGAAAGAAACGGAGAAACGAACAAAGAAACGGAGAAACGAAGAAAGAAACGGAGAAACGAACAAAGAAACGGAGAAACGAAGAAAGAAACGGAGAAACGAAGAAAGAAACGCAGAAACGAAGAAAGAAACGGAGAAACGACGAAAGGAACGGAGAAACGGAGAAATAAATGGAGAAACGAAGAATGAAACGGAGGAACGAACATAGCAACGGAGAAACGAAGAAAGAAGCGGAGAAACGAACAAAGAAACGGAGAAACGAACAAAGAAACGGAGGAACGGAGAAATAAATGGAGAAGCGAAGAAATAAAAGGAGAAACGAAGAAAGAAACGCAGAAACGAAGAAAGAAACGGAGATACGAAGAAAGAATTGGAGAAACGAACAAAGAAACGGAGAATCGAAGAAAGAAACGCAGAAATAAATGGAGAAACGAAGAAAGAAACGGAGAAACGAAGAAAGAAACGGAGAGACGAACAAAGAAACGGAGAAACGAAGGAAGAAACGGAGAAACGAAGAAAAAGACGGAGAAACGTAGAAAGAAATGGAGAAACGAAGAGACGGAGAAACGAACAAAGAAACGGAGAAACGAACAAAGAAACGGAGAAACGAAGAAAGAGACGGAGAAACGAAGAAAAAGACGGAGAAACGTAGAAAGAAATGGAGAAACGAAGAGACGGAGAAACGAACAAAGAAACGGAGAAACGAACAAGGAAACGGAGAAACGAAGAAAGAAACGGGGAAACGAAGAAAGAAACGGAGAAACGAAGAAAGAAACGGAGAAACGAAGAAAGAAATGGAGAAACGAGCGAAGAAACGGAGGAACAAAGAAAGAAACGGAGAAACGAACAAAGAAACGGAGAAACGAAGAAAGAAACGGAGAAACGAACAAAGAAACGGAGGAACGGAGAAACGAAGAAAGAAACGGAGAAATAAATGAAGAAACGAAGAAATAAACCGAAAAACGGAAACAGAAACGGAGAAACGAAGAAAGAGACGGAGAAACGAAGAAAGAAACGGAGAAACGGAGAAAGAAACGGAGAAACGAACAAAAAAACGGAGAAACGGACAAAGAAACGAAGAAACGAACAAAGAAACGGAGGAACGGAGAAATAAATGGAGAAGCGAAGAAATAAACGGAGAAACGAAGAAAGAAACGGAGAAACGGAGAAAGAAACGGAGAAACGAAGAATGAAACGGAGAAACGAAGAAAGAAACGGAGAAATAAATGGAGAAACGAAGAAATAAACGGAGATACGAACCAGGAAACAGAGAAACGAAGAAAGAAACGGAGAGACGAAGAAAGAAACGGAGAAACGAACAATGAAACGCAGAAACGAAGAATGAAACGGAGAAACGAACAATGAAACGCAGAAACGAAGAATGAAACGGAGAAACGAAGAAATAAGCGGAGAAATGAAAAAGAAACGGAGAAACGGAGAAATAAATGGAGAAACGAAGAAATAAACGGAGAAACGAAGAAAGAAACGGAGAAACGAACAAAGAAGCGGAGAAACGAAGAAATATACGGAGAAATGAAGAAACAAACGGAGATACAAAGAAAGAAAGGGAGAAACGAACAAAGAAACGGAGAAACGAACAAAGAAACGGAGAAACGAACAATGAAACGCAGAAACGAAGAATGAAACGGAGAAACGAAGATATAAACGGTGAAATGAAGAAAGAAACGGAGAAGCAAAGAAAGAATCGGAGAAACGAACAAAGAAACGGAGAAAAGAAGAAAGAAACGGAGAAACGAAGAATGAAACGGAGAAACGAAGAAAGAAACGGGGAAATAAATGGAGAAACGAAGATATAAACGGAGAAACGAAGAAAGAAACGGAGAAACGAAGAAATAAAGGGAGAAACGAAGAAAGAAACAGAGAAACGGAGAAACGAAGAAATAAACCGAGAAACGGAGAAAGAAACGGAGAAACGAAGAAAGAAACAGAGAAACGGACAATGAAACGCAGAAACGAAGAACGAAACGGAGAAACGAAGAAATAAGCGGAGAAATGAAGAAAGAAACGGAGAAACGGAGAAAGAAACGGAGAAACGAAGAAAGAAACGGAGAAACGAAGAGAGAAACGGTGAAACGAAGAAAGAAGCGGAGAAACGAACAAAGAAACGGAGAAACGAAGAAAGAAACGGAGAAACGAAGAAAGAAACGCAGAAACGAAGAAAGAAACGGAGAAACGAACAAAGAAACGGAGAAACGAAGAAAGAAATGGAGAAACGAACAAAGAAACGGAGAAACGAACAAAGAAACGGAGAAACGAACAAAGAAACGGAGAAACGAAGAAATATACGGAGAAACGAAGAAAGAAACGGAGAAACGAAGAAAGAAACGGAGAAACGAACAAAGAAACGGAGAAACGAACAAAGATACGGAGAAACGAACAAAGAAACGGAGAAACGAAGAAAGAAACGAAGAAACGAACAAAGAAACGGAGAAACGAACAAGGAAACGGAGAAACGAAGAAAGAAACGGGGAAACGAAGAAAGAAATGGACAAACGAAGAAAGAAACGGAGAAACGAAGAAAGAAACGGAGATACGAACAAAGAAACGGAGAAACGAAGAAAGAAACGGAGAAACGGAGAAATAAATGGAGAAGCGAAGAAATAAACGGAGAAACGAAGAAAGAAAGGGAGAAACGAAGAAAGAAACGGAGAAACGAAGAAAGAAACGGAGAAACGAAGAAACAAACGGAGAAACGAAGAAAGAAACGGAGAAATAAATGGAGAAACGAAGAAGTAAACCGAAAAACGGAAAAAGAAACGGAGAAACGAAGAAAGAGACGGAGAAACGAAGAAAGAAACGGAGAAACGGAGAAATAAATGGAGAAACGAAGAAATAAACGGAGAAACGAACAAA
The DNA here is from genome assembly GCF_051014685.1 of Ptiloglossa arizonensis. NCBI lineage: Eukaryota > Metazoa > Arthropoda > Insecta > Hymenoptera > Colletidae > Ptiloglossa > Ptiloglossa arizonensis. The sequence continues at coordinate 948,859 of NW_027478480.1, read as the reverse complement.
GAAACGGAGAAACGAAGAAAGAAACGGAGAAACGAAGAAAAAGACGGAGAAACGTAGAAAGAAACGGAGATACGGACAAAGAAACGCAGAAACGAAGAATGAAACGGAGAAACGAAGAAATGAACGGAGAAATGAGGAAGGAAACGGAGAAACAAAGAAAGGAACGGAGAAACGAAGAAAGAAACGGAGAAACGAAGAAAGAAATGGAGAAACGAACGAAGAAACGGAGAAACGAAGAAAGAAATGGAGAATCGAACGAAGAAACGGAGAAACGAAGAAAGAAACAGAGAAACGAACAAAGAAACGGAGAACCGAGAAAGAAACGGAGAAACGAACAAAGAAACGGAGGAACGGAGAAATAAATGGAGAAATGAAGAAAGAAACGGAGAAACAAAGAAAGAATCGGAGAAACGAACAAAGAAACGGAGAAACGAAGAAAGAAACGGAGAAACGAAGAATGAAACGGAGAAACGAAGAAAGAAACGGGGAAATAAATGGAGAAACGAAGATATAAACGGAGAAACGAAGAAAGAAACGGAGAAACGAAGAAATAAACGGAGAAACGAAGAAAGAAACGGAGAAACGAACAAAGAAACGGAGGAACGGAGAAATAAATGGAGAAATGTAGAAAGAAACGGAGAAACAAAGAAAGAATCGGAGAAACGAACAAAGAAACGGAGAAACGAAGAAAGAAACAGAGAAACGGAGAAAGAAACGGAGAAACGAAGAAATAAACCGAGAAACGGAGAAAGAAACGGAGAAACGAAGAAAGAAACAGGGAAACGAACAATGAAACGCAGAAACGAAGAATGAAACGGAGAAACGAAGAAATAAACGGAGAAATGAAGAAAGAAACGGAGAAACGGAGAAATAAATGGAGAAACGAAGAAATAAACGGAGAAACGAAGAGAGAAACGGTGAAACGAAGAAAGAAACGGAGAAACGAAGAAAGAAACGGAGAAACGAAGAAAGAAACGGAGAAACGAAGAAACAAACGGAGAAACGAAGAAAGAAACGGAGAAATAAATGGAGAAACGAAGAAATAAACCGAAAAACGGAAAAAGAAACGGAGAAACGAAGAAAGAGACGGAGAAACGAAGAAAGAAACGGAGATACGGAGAAATAAATGGAGAAACGAAGAAATAAACGGAGAAACGAAGAAAGAAGCAGAGAAACGGAGAAAGAAACGGAGAAACGAAGAAAGAAACGGAGAAACGAAGAAAGAAACGAAGAAACGAACAAAGAAATGGAGAATCGAACAAGGAAACGGAGAAACGAGAAAGAAACGGGGAAACGAAGAAAGAAATGGAGAAACGAAGAAAGAAACGGAGAAACGAAGAAAGAAACGGAGATACGAACAAAGATACGGAGAAACGAAGAAAGAAACCGAGAAACGGAGAAATAAATGGAGAAGCGAAGAAATAAACGGGGAAACGAAGAAAGAAAGGGAGAAACGAAGAAAGAAACGGAGAAACGGAGAAAGAAACGGAGAAACGAAGAAATAAACGGAGAAACGAAGAAAGACAAGAAGAAACGAAGAAAGAAACGGAGAAACGAACAAAGAAGCGGAGAAACGAAGAAAGAAACGGAGAAACGAAGAAAGAAACGGAGAAACGAACAAAGAAGCGGATAAACGAACAAAGAAACGGAGAAACGAACAAAGAAACGGAGAAATGAATGGAGAAACGAAGAAATAAACGGAGAAACGAACAAGGAAACGGAGAAAAGAAGAAAGAAACGGAGAAACGAACAAAGAAACGCAGAAACGAAGAATGAAACGGAGAAACGAAGAAATGAACGGAGAAATGAAGAAGGAAACGAAGTAACAAAGAAAGGAATGGAGAAACGAAGAAGGAAACGGAGAAACGAAGAAAGAAATGGAGAAACGAACGAAGAAACGGAGAAACGAAGAAAGAAACGGAGAAACGAACATAGAAACGGAGAAACGAAGAACGAAACGGAGAAACGAACGAAGAAACGGAGAAACGAACAAAGAAACGGAGGAACGGAGAAATAAATGGAGAAGCGAAGAAATAAACGGAGAAACGAAGAAAGAAACGGAGAAACGAAGAAAGAAACGGAGAAACGAAGAAAGAAACGGAGCAACGAAGAAAGAAACGGAGATACAAACAAAGAAACGGAGAAACGAAGAAAGAAACGGGGAAACGAAGAAAGAAACGGAGAAACGAAGAAAGAAATGGAGAAACGAACAAAGAAACGGAGGAACGGAGAAATAAATGGAGAAGCGAAGAAATAAACGGAGGAACGAAGAAAGAAACAGAGAAACGGAGACAGAAACGGAGAAAGAAACGGAGAAACGAAGAAATAAACCGAGAAACGGAGAAAGAAACGGAGAAACGAAGAAAGAAACAGAGAAACGAACAATGAAACGCAGAAACGAAGAATGAAACGGAGAAACGAAGAAATAATCGGAGAAATGATGAAAGAAACGGAGAAACGGAGAAATAAATGGAGAAACGAAGAAACAAACGGAGAAACGAAGAGAGAAACGGTGAAACGAAGAAAGAAACGGAGCAACGAAGAAAGAATCGGAGAAACGAAGAAAGAAACGGATAAATAAATGGAGAAACGAAGAAATAAACGGAGAAACGAACAAGGAAACGGAGAAACGAAGAAAGAAACGGAGAAACGAAGAAACAAACGGAGAAACGAAGAAAGAAACGGGGAAATAAATGGAGAAACGAAGATATAAACGGAGAAACGAAGAAAGAAACGGAGAAACGAAGAAATAAACGGAGAAACGAAGAAAGGAACAGAGAAACGGAGAAACGAAGAAATAAACCGAGAAACGGAGAAAGAAACGGAGAAACGAAGAAAGAAACAGAGAAACGAAAAATGAAACGCAGAAACGAAGAATGAAACGGAGAAACGAAGAAATAAACGGAGAAATGAAGAAAGGAACGGAGAAACGAAGAAAGAAACGGAGATACAAACAAAGAAACGGAGAAACGAAGAAAGAAACGGGGAAACGAAGAAAGAAACGGAGAAACGAAGAAAGAAATGGAGAAACGAACAAAGAAACGGAGGAACCGAGAAATAAATGGAGAAGCGAAGAAATAAACGGGGAAACGAAGAAAGAAACGGAGAAACGAAGAAAGAAACGGAGAAACGAAGAAAGAAACGGAGCAACGAAGAAAGAATCGGAGAAACGAAGAAAGAAACGGATAAATAAATGGAGAAACGAAGAAATAAACGGAGAAACGAACAAGGAAACGGAGAAACGAAGAAAGAAACGGAGAAACGAAGAAACAAACGGAGAAACGAAGAAAGAAACGGGGAAATAAATGGAGAAACGAAGATATAAACGGAGAAACGAAGAAAGAAACGGAGAAACGAAGAAATAAACGGAGAAACGAAGAAAGGAACAGAGAAACGGAGAAACGAAGAAATAAACCGAGAAACGGAGAAACGAAGAAAGAAACAGAGAAACGAAAAATGAAACGCAGAAACGAAGAATGAAACGGAGAAACGAAGAAATAAACGGAGAAATGAAGAAAGGAACGGAGAAACGAAGAAAGAAACGGAGATACAAACAAAGAAACGGAGAAACGAAGAAAGAAACGGGGAAACGAAGAAAGAAACGGAGAAACGAAGAAAGAAATGGAGAAACGAACAAAGAAACGGAGGAATGGAGAAATAAATGGAGAAGCGAAGAAATAAACGGAGGAACGAAGAAAGAAACAGAGAAACGGAGAAAGAAACGGAGAAAGAAACGGAGAAACGAAGAAATAAACCGAGAAACGGAGAAAGAAACGGAGAAACGAAGAAAGAAACAGAGAAACGAACAATGAAACGCAGAAACGAAGAATGAAACGGAGAAACGAAGAAATAATCGGAGAAATGATGAAAGAAACGGAGAAACGGAGACATAAATGGAGAAACGAAGAAACAAACGGAGAAACGAAGAGAGAAACGGCGAAACGAAGAAAGAAACGGAGAAACGAAGAAAGAAACGGAGAAACGAAGAAAGAAACGGAGAAACGAACAAAGAAACGGTGAAACGAAGGAAGAAACGGAGAACCGAAGAAAGAAACGCAGAAACGAAGAAAGAAATGGAGTAACGAAGAAAGAAACGGACAAACGAAGAATGAAACGAAGAAACGAACAAAGAAACGGAGAAACGAACATGGAAACGGGGAAACGAAGAAAGAAACGGGGAAACGAAGAAAGAAACGGAGAAACGAAGAAAGGAACGGAGAAACGAAGAAAGAAACGGAGAAACGAAGAAAGAAACGGAGCAACGAAGAAAGAACCGGAGAAACGAAGAAAGAAACGAAGAAACGAACAAAGAAACGGAGAAACGAACAAGGAAACGGAGAAACGAAGAAAGAAACGGGGAAACGAGCAAAGAAACGGAGAAACGGAGAAATAAATGGAGAAGCGAAGAAATAGACGGAGAAACGAAGAAAGAAACGGAGAAACGAAGAAAGAATTGGAGAAACGAACAAAGAAACGGAGAAACGAAGAAAGAAACGGAGAAATAAATGGAGAAACGAAGAAATAAACGGAGAAACGAACAAGGAAACGGAGAAACGAAGAAAGAAACGGAGAAACGAAGAAACGAAGAAACAAACGGAGAAACGAAGAAAGAAACGGGGAAATAAATGGAGAAACGAAGATATAAACGGAGAAACGAAGAAAGAAACGGAGAAACGAAGAAATAAACGGAGAAACGAAGAAAGGAACGGAGAAACGAAGAAAGAAACGGAGGAACGAAGAAAGAAACGAAGAAACGAACCAAGAAACGGAGAATCGAACAAGGAAACGGAGAAACGAAGAAAGAAACGGAGAAACGAAGAAAGAAACGGAGAAACGAAGAAAGAAACGGAGATACGAACAATGAAACGGAGAAACGAAGAAAGAAACGGAGAAACGAAGAAAAAGACGGAAAAAAGTAGAAAGAAACGGAGATACGAAGAAAGAAACGCAGAAACGAAGAATGAAACGGAGAAACGACGAAATGAACGGAGAAATGAAGAAGGAAACGGAGAAACAAAGAAAGGAACGGAGAAACGAAGGAAGAAACGGAGAAACGAAGAAAGAAATGGAGAAACGAACGAAGAAACGGAGAAACGAAGAAAGAAACGGAGAAACGAACAAAGAAACGGAGAAACGAAGAAAGAAACGGAGAAACGAACAATGAAACGGAGAAACGAACAAAGAAACGGAGGAACAGAGAAATAAATGGAGAAATGAAGAAAGAAACGGAGAAACGGAGAAATAAATGGAGAAACGAAGAAATAAACGGAGAAACGAAGAGAGAAACGGTGAAACGAAGAAAGAAACGGAGAAACGAAGAAAGAAACGGAGAAAAGAAGAAAGAAACGGAGAAACGAAGAAACAAACGGAGAAACGAAGAAAGAAACGGAGAAACAAATGGAGAAACGAAGAAATAAACCGAAAAACGGAAAAAGAAACGGAGAAACGAAGAAAGAGACGGAGAAACGAAGAAAGAAACGGAGAAACGGAGAAATAAATGGAGAAACGAAGAAATAAACGGAGAAACGAAGAAAGAAACGGAGAAACGGAGAAAGAAACGGAGAAACGTACAAAGAAACGGAGAAACGAAGAGAGAAACGGAGAAACGAAGAATGAAACGGGGAAACGAAGAAAGAAACGGGGAAATAAATGGAGAAACGAAGATACAAACGGAGGAACGAAGAAAGAAACGGAGAAACGAAGAAGTAAACGGAGAAACGAAGAAAGAAACAGAGAAACGGAGAAAGAAACGGAGAAACGAAGAAATATACCGAGAAACGGAGAAAGAAACGGAGAAACGAAGAAAGAAACAGAGAAACGAACAATGAAACGCAGAAACGAAGAATGAAATGGAGAAACGAAGAAAGAAACGGAGAAATGAAGAAAGAAACGGAGAAACGAAGAAAGAAACGGAGAAACGAACAAAGAAACGGAGAAACGAAGGAAGAAACGGAGGAACGAAGAAAGAAACGAAGAAACGATCCAAGAAACGGAGAATCGAACAAGGAAACGGAGAAACGAACAAAGAAACGGAGAAACGAAGAAAGAAACGGAGAAACGAACAATGAAACGGAGAAACGAACAAAGAAACGGAGAAACGGAGAAATAAATGGAGAAACGAAGAAATAATCGGAGAAACGAACAAGGAAACGGAGAAACGAAGAAATAATCGGAGAAACGAACAAGGAAACGGAGAAACGAATACAGAAACGGAGAAACCAAGAAAGAAACGAAGAAAGAAACGGAGAAACGAAGAAAGAAACGGAGAAACGATCAAAGAAACGGAGAAACGAACAAAGAAACGGAGGAACGGAGAAACAAATGGAGAAACGAAGAAAGAAACGGAGAAACGAAGAAAGAAACGGAGAAACGAAGAAAGAAACGGAGAAACGAAGAAAGAAACGGAGAAACGAAGAAACAAACGGAGAAACGAAGAAAGAAACGGAGAAATAAATGGAGAAACGAAGAAATAAACCGAAAAACGGAAAAAGAAACGGAGAAAAGAAGAAAGAGACGGAGAAACGAAGAAAGAAACGGAGAAACGGAGAAGTAAATGGAGAAACGAAGAAATAAGCGGAGTAACGAAGAAAGAAACGGAGAAACGGAGAAACGAAGAAAGAAACGAAGATACGAACAAAGAAACGGAGAAACGAACAACGAAACGGAGAAACGAAGAAAGAAACAGGGAAACGAAGAAAGGAGCGGAGAAACGAAGAAAGGAACGGAGAAACGAAGAAAGAAACGGAGATACGAACAAAGAAACGGAGAAACGAAGAAAGAAACGGAGAAACGAAGAAAAAGACGGAGAAACGTAGAAAGAAACGGAGATACGAACAAAGAAACGCAGAAACGAAGAATGAAACGGAGAAACGAAGAAATGAACGGAGAAATGAGGAAGGAAACGGAGAAACAAAGAAAGGAACGGAGAAACGAAGAAAGAAACGGAGAAACGAAGAAAGAAATGGAGAAACGAACGAAGAAACGGAGAAACGAAGAAAGAAACGGAGAAACGAACAAAGAAACGGAGAAACGAACAAAGAAACGGAGAAACGAACAAAGAAACGGAGAAACGAACAAAGAAACGGAGGAACGGAGAAATAAATGGAGAAACGAAGAAATAAACGGAGAAACGAACAAGGAAACGGAGAAACGAAGAAAGAAACGGAGATACCAAGAAAGAAACGAAGAAAGAAACGGAGAAACGAACAAAGAAACGGAGAAACGAACAAAGAAACGGAGGAACGGAGAAATAAATGGAGAAGCGAAGAAATAGACGGAGAAACGAAGAAAGAAACGGAGAAACGAAGAAAGAAACGGAGAAACGAACAAAGAAACGGAGAAACGAACAAAGAAACGGAGGAACGGAGAAACAAATGGAGAAGCGAAGAAATAAACGGAGAAACGAAGAAAGAAACGGAGAAACGAAGAAAGAAACGGAGAAACGAAGAAAGAAACGGAGAAACGAAGAAAGAAACGGAGAAACGAAGAACGAAACGGAGAAACGAAGAAACAAACGGAGAAACGAAGAAAGAAACGGAGAAATAAATGGAGAAACGAAGAAATAAACCGAGAAACGGAAAAAGAAACGGAGAAACGAAGAAAGAAACGGAGAAACGGAGAAGTAAATGGAGAAACGAAGAAATAAACGGAGAAGCGAACAATGAAACGCAGAAACGAAGAATGAAACGGAGAAACGAAGAAATAAACGGAGAAACGAAGAAAGAAACGGAGAAACGAAGAAAGAAACGGGGAAATAAATGGAGAAGCGAAGAAATAAACGGAGAAACGAAGAAAGAAACGGAGAAACGAAGAAATAAACGGAGAAACGAAGAAATAAACGGAGAAACGAACAAAGAAACGGAGAAACGAAGAAAGAAACGGAGAAGCGAACAATGAAACGCAGAAACGAAGAATGAAACGGAGAAACGAAGAAATAAACGGAGAAACGAAGAAAGAAACGGAGAAACGAAGAAAGAAACGGAGAAACGAAGAAAGAAACGGGGAAACGAAGAAAGAAACGGAGAAACGAAGAAATAAACGGAGAAACGAAGAAAGACACGAAGAAACGAAGAAAGAAACGAAGAAACGAACAAAGAAACGGAGAAACGAACAAGGAAACGGAGAAACGAAGAAAGAAACTGGGAAACGAGCAAAGAAACGGAGGAACGGAGAAATAAATGGAGAAGTGAAGAAATGAACGGAGAAACGAAGAAAGAAACGGAGAAACGAAGAAAGAAACGGAGAAACGAAGAAAGAAACGGAGAAACGAAGAAAGAAACGGGGAAACGAAGAAAGAAACGGAGAAACGAAGAAAGAAACGGAGAAACGAAGAAAGAAACGGAGAAACGAAGAAACAAACGGAGAAATGAAGAAAGAAACGGAGAAATAAATGGAGAAACGAAGAAATAAACCGAGAAACGGAAAAAGAAACGGAGAAAAGAAGAAAGAGACGGAGAAACGAAGAAAGAAACGGAGAAACGGAGAAGTAAATGGAGAAACGAAGAAATAAACGGAGTAACGAAGAAAGAAACGGAGAAACGGAGAAACGAAGAAAGAAACGAAGATACGAACAAAGAAACGGAGAAACGAACAACGAAACGGAGAAACGAAGAAAGAAACGGGGAAACGAAGAAAGGAACGGAGAAACGAAGAAAGGAACGGAGAAACGAAGAAAGAAACGGAGATACGAACAAAGAAACGGAGAAACGAAGAAAGAAACGGAGAAACGAAGAAAAAGACGGAGAAACGTAGAAAGAAACGGAGATACGAACAAAGAAACGCAGAAACGAAGAATGAAACGGAGAAACGAAGAAATGAACGGAGAAATGAGGAAGGAAACGGAGAAACAAAGAAAGGAACGGAGAAACGAAGAAAGAAACGGAGAAACGAAGAAAGAAATGGAGAAACGAACGAAGAAACGGAGAAACGAAGAAAGAAACGGAGAAACGAACAAAGAAACGGAGAAACGAACAAAGAAACGGAGAAACGAACAAAGAAACGGAGAAACGAACAAAGAAACGGAGGAACGGAGAAATAAATGGAGAAACGAAGAAATAAACGGAGAAACGAACAAGGAAACGGAGAAACGAAGAGAGAAACGGAGATACCAAGAAAGAAACGAAGAAAGAAACGGAGAAACGAACAAAGAAACGGAGAAACGAACAAAGAAACGGAGAAACGAACAAAGAAACGGAGGAACGGAGAAATAAATGGAGAAGCGAAGAAATAAACGGAGAAACGAAGAAAGAAACGGAGAAACGAAGAAAGAAACCGAGAAACGAAGAAAGAAACGGAGAAACGAAGAAAGAAACGGAGAAACGAAGAAAGAGATGGAGAAACGAAGAAAGAAACGGAGAAGCGGAGAAATAAATGGAGAAACGAAGAAATAAACCGAAAAACGGAAAAAGAAACGGAGAAACGAAGAAAGAGACGGAGAAACGAAGAAAGAAACGGAGAAACGGAGAAATAAATGGAGAAACGAGGAAATAAACGGAGAAACGAAGAAAGAAACGGAGAAACGGAGAAAGAAACGGAGAAACGAAGAAATAAACGGAGAAACGAAGAAAGACACGAAGCAACGAAGAAAGAAACGGAGAAATGAAGAAAGAAACGGAGAAAGAAACGGTGAAACGAAGAAATAAACCGAGAAACGGAGAAAGAAACGGAGAAACGAAGAAATAAACGGAGAAACGAAGAAAGACACGAAGAAACGAAGAAAGAAACGTAGAAACGAACAAAGAAACGGAGAAACGAACAAGGAAACGGAGAAACGAAGAAAGAAACGGGGAAACGAGCAAAGAAACGGAGGAACGGAGAAATAAATGGAGAAGCGAAGAAATAAACGGAGAAACGAAGAAAGAAACGGAGAAACGAAGAAAGAAACGGAGAAACGAAGAAAGAAACGGAGAAACGAAGAAAGAAACGGAGAAACGAAGAAACAAACGGAGAAACGAAGAAAGAAACGGGGAAATAAATGGAGAAACGAAGATATAAACGGAGAAGCGAAGAAATAAACGGAGAAACGAAGAAAGAAACAGAGAAACGGAGAAACGAAGAAATAAAACGAGAAACGGAGAAAGAAACGGAGAAACAAAGAAAGAAACAGAGAAACGAAAAATGAAACGCAGAAACGAAGAATGAAACGGAGAAACGAAGAAATAAGCGGAGAAATTAAGAAAGAAACGGAGAAACGGAGAAATAAATGGAGAAACGAAGAAATAAACGGAGAAACGAAGAGAGAAACGGTGAAACGAAGAAAGAAACGGAGAAACGAAGAAAGAAACGGAGAAACGAAGAAAGAAACGGAGAAACGAAGAAACAACCGGAGAAACGAAGAAAGAAACGGAGAAATAAATGGAGAAACGAAGAAATAAACCGAAAAACGGAAAAAGAAACGGAGAAACGAAGAAAGAGACGGAGAAACGAAGAAAGAAACGGAGAAACGGAGAAATAAATGGAGAAACGAAGAAATAAACGGAGAAACGACGAAAGAAACGGAGAAACGGAGAAACGAAGAAATAAACGGAGAAACGAAGAAATAAACGGAGAAACGAACAAAGAAACGGAGAAACGAAGAAAGAAACGGAGAAGCGAACAATGAAACGCAGAAACGAAGAATGAAACGGAGAAACGAAGAAATAAACGGAGAAACGAAGAAAGAAACGGAGAAACGAAGAAAGAAACGGAGAAACGAAGAAAGAAACGGAGAAACGAAGAAAGAAACGGTGAAACGAAGAAACAAACGGAGAAACGAAGAAAGAAACGGGGAAATAAATGGAGAAACGAAGATATAAACGGAGAAACGAAGAAAGAAACGGAGAAACGAAGAAATAAACGGAGAAACGAAGAAAGAAACAGAGAAACGGAGAAACGAAGAAATAAACCGAGAAACGGAGAAAGAAACGGAGAAACGAAGAAAGAAACAGAGAAACGAAAAATGAAACGCAGAAACGAAGAATGAAACGGAGAAACGAAGAAATAAACGATGAAATTAAGAAAGAAACGGAGAAACGGAGAAATAAATGGAGAAACGAAGAAATAAACGGAGAAGCGAACAATGAAACGCAGAAACGAAGAATGAAACGGAGAAACGAAGATATAAACGGAGAAATGAAGAAAGAAACGGAGAAACAAAGAAAGAATCGGAGAAACGATTAAAGAAACGGAGAAACGAAGAAAGAAACGGAGAAACGAAGAAAGAAACGGAGATACGAACAATGAAACGGAGAAACGAAGAAAGAAACGGAGAAACGAAGAAAAAGACGGAGAAACGAAGAAAGAAACGGAGAAACGAAGAATGAAACGGAGAAACGACGAAATGAACGGAGAAATGAAGAAGGAAACGGAGAAACAAAGAAAGGAACGGAGAAACGAAGGAAGAAACGGAGAAACGAAGAAAGAAATGGAGAAACGAACGAAGAAACGGAGAAACGAAGAAAGAAACGGAGAAACGAACAAAGAAACGGAGAAACGAAGAAAGAAACGGAGAAACGAACAATGAAACGGAGAAACGAACAAAGAAACGGAGGAACAGAGAAATAAATGGAGATACGAACAATGAAACGGAGAAACGAAGAAAGAAACGGAGAAACGAAGAAAAAGACGGAAAAAAGTAGAAAGAAACGGAGATACGAAGAAAGAAACGGAGGAACGAAGAAAGAAACGAAGAAACGAACCAAGAAACGGAGAATCGAACAAGGAAACGGAGAAACGAAGAAAGAAACGGAGAAACGAAGAAAGAAACGGAGAAACGAAGAAAGAAACGGAGATACGAACAATGAAACGGAGAAACGAAGAAAGAAACGGAGAAACGAAGAAAAAGACGGAAAAAAGTAGAAAGAAACGGAGATACGAAGAAAGAAACGCAGAAACGAAGAATGAAACGGAGAAACGAACAATGAAACGGAGAAACGAACAAAGAAACGGAGGAACAGAGAAATAAATGGAGAAATGAAGAAATAAACGGAGAAACGAACAAGGAAACGGAGAAACGAAGAAAGAAACGGAGAAACGAAGAAACGAAGAAACAAACGGAGAAACGAAGAAAGAAACGGGGAAATAAATGGAGAAACGAAGATATAAACGGAGAAACGAAGAAAGAAACGGAGAAACGAAGAAATAAACGGAGAAACGAAGAAAGGAACGGAGAAACGAAGAAAGAAACGGAGGAACGAAGAAAGAAACGAAGAAACGAACCAAGAAACGGAGAATCGAACAAGGAAACGGAGAAACGAAGAAAGAAACGGAGAAACGAAGAAAGAAACGGAGAAACGAAGAAAGAAACGGAGATACGAACAATGAAACGGAGAAACGAAGAAAGAAACGGAGAAACGAAGAAAAAGACGGAAAAAAGTAGAAAGAAACGGAGATACGAAGAAAGAAACGCAGAAACGAAGAATGAAACGGAGAAACGACGAAATGAACGGAGAAATGAAGAAGGAAACGGAGAAACAAAGAAAGGAACGGAGAAACGAAGGAAGAAACGGAGAAACGAAGAAAGAAATGGAGAAACGAACGAAGAAACGGAGAAACGAAGAAAGAAACGGAGAAACGAACAAAGAAACGGAGAAACGAAGAAAGAAACGGAGAAACGAACAATGAAACGGAGAAACGAACAAAGAAACGGAGGAACAGAGAAATAAATGGAGAAATGAAGAAAGAAACGGAGAAACGGAGAAATAAATGGAGAAACGAAGAAATAAACGGAGAAACGAAGAGAGAAACGGTGAAACGAAGAAAGAAACGGAGAAACGAAGAAAGAAACGGAGAAAAGAAGAAAGAAACGGAGAAACGAAGAAACAAACGGAGAAACGAAGAAAGAAACGGAGAAACAAATGGAGAAACGAAGAAATAAACCGAAAAACGGAAAAAGAAACGGAGAAACGAAGAAAGAGACGGAGAAACGAAGAAAGAAACGGAGAAACGGAGAAATAAATGGAGAAACGAAGAAATAAACGGAGAAACGAAGAAAGAAACGGAGAAACGGAGAAAGAAACGGAGAAACGTACAAAGAAACGGAGAAACGAAGAGAGAAACGGAGAAACGAAGAATGAAACGGGGAAACGAAGAAAGAAACGGGGAAATAAATGGAGAAACGAAGATACAAACGGAGGAACGAAGAAAGAAACGGAGAAACGAAGAAGTAAACGGAGAAACGAAGAAAGAAACAGAGAAACGGAGAAAGAAACGGAGAAACGAAGAAATATACCGAGAAACGGAGAAAGAAACGGAGAAACGAAGAAAGAAACAGAGAAACGAACAATGAAACGCAGAAACGAAGAATGAAATGGAGAAACGAAGAAAGAAACGGAGAAATGAAGAAAGAAACGGAGAAACGAAGAAAGAAACGGAGAAACGAACAAAGAAACGGAGAAACGAAGGAAGAAACGGAGGAACGAAGAAAGAAACGAAGAAACGATCCAAGAAACGGAGAATCGAACAAGGAAACGGAGAAACGAACAAAGAAACGGAGAAACGAAGAAAGAAACGGAGAAACGAACAATGAAACGGAGAAACGAACAAAGAAACGGAGAAACGGAGAAATAAATGGAGAAACGAAGAAATAATCGGAGAAACGAACAAGGAAACGGAGAAACGAAGAAATAATCGGAGAAACGAACAAGGAAACGGAGAAACGAATACAGAAACGGAGAAACCAAGAAAGAAACGAAGAAAGAAACGGAGAAACGAAGAAAGAAACGGAGAAACGATCAAAGAAACGGAGAAACGAACAAAGAAACGGAGGAACGGAGAAACAAATGGAGAAACGAAGAAAGAAACGGAGAAACGAAGAAAGAAACGGAGAAACGAAGAAAGAAACGGAGAAACGAAGAAAGAAACGGAGAAACGAAGAAACAAACGGAGAAACGAAGAAAGAAACGGAGAAATAAATGGAGAAACGAAGAAATAAACCGAAAAACGGAAAAAGAAACGGAGAAAAGAAGAAAGAGACGGAGAAACGAAGAAAGAAACGGAGAAACGGAGAAGTAAATGGAGAAACGAAGAAATAAGCGGAGTAACGAAGAAATAAACGGAGAAACGGAGAAACGAAGAAAGAAACGAAGATACGAACAAAGAAACGGAGAAACGAACAACGAAACGGAGAAACGAAGAAAGAAACAGGGAAACGAAGAAAGGAGCGGAGAAACGAAGAAAGGAACGGAGAAACGAAGAAAGAAACGGAGATACGAACAAAGAAACGGAGAAACGAAGAAAGAAACGGAGAAACGAAGAAAAAGACGGAGAAACGTAGAAAGAAACGGAGATACGAACAAAGAAACGCAGAAACGAAGAATGAAACGGAGAAACGAAGAAATGAACGGAGAAATGAGGAAGGAAACGGAGAAACAAAGAAAGGAACGGAGAAACGAAGAAAGAAACGGAGAAACGAAGAAAGAAATGGAGAAACGAACGAAGAAACGGAGAAACGAAGAAAGAAACGGAGAAACGAACAAAGAAACGGAGAAACGAACAAAGAAACGGAGAAACGAACAAAGAAACGGAGAAACGAACAAAGAAACGGAGGAACGGAGAAATAAATGGAGAAACGAAGAAATAAACGGAGAAACGAACAAGGAAACGGAGAAACGAAGAAAGAAACGGAGATACCAAGAAAGAAACGAAGAAAGAAACGGAGAAACGAACAAAGAAACGGAGAAACGAACAAAGAAACGGAGGAACGGAGAAATAAATGGAGAAGCGAAGAAATAGACGGAGAAACGAAGAAAGAAACGGAGAAACGAAGAAAGAAACGGAGAAACGAACAAAGAAACGGAGAAACGAACAAAGAAACGGAGGAACGGAGAAACAAATGGAGAAGCGAAGAAATAAACGGAGAAACGAAGAAAGAAACGGAGAAACGAAGAAAGAAACGGAGAAACGAAGAAAGAAACGGAGAAACGAAGAAAGAAACGGAGAAACGAAGAAAGAAACGGAGAAACGAAGAAACAAACGGAGAAACGAAGAAAGAAACGGAGAAATAAATGGAGAAACGAAGAAATAAACCGAGAAACGGAAAAAGAAACGGAGAAACGAAGAAAGAAACGGAGAAACGGAGAAGTAAATGGAGAAACGAAGAAATAAACGGAGAAGCGAACAATGAAACGCAGAAACGAAGAATGAAACGGAGAAACGAAGAAATAAACGGAGAAACGAAGAAAGAAACGGAGAAACGAAGAAAGAAACGGGGAAATAAATGGAGAAGCGAAGAAATAAACGGAGAAACGAAGAAAGAAACGGAGAA
Source organism: Ptiloglossa arizonensis (assembly GCF_051014685.1). NCBI lineage: Eukaryota > Metazoa > Arthropoda > Insecta > Hymenoptera > Colletidae > Ptiloglossa > Ptiloglossa arizonensis. Next base: position 933,618 of record NW_027478480.1, on the reverse strand, counting down.
ACGAAGAAATAAACGGAGAAACGAAGAAATAAACGGAGAAACGAACAAAGAAACGGAGAAACGAAGAAAGAAACGGAGAAGCGAACAATGAAACGCAGAAACGAAGAATGAAACGGAGAAACGAAGAAATAAACGGAGAAACGAAGAAAGAAACGGAGAAACGAAGAAAGAAACGGAGAAACGAAGAAAGAAACGGGGAAACGAAGAAAGAAACGGAGAAACGAAGAAATAAACGGAGAAACGAAGAAAGACACGAAGAAACGAAGAAAGAAACGAAGAAACGAACAAAGAAACGGAGAAACGAACAAGGAAACGGAGAAACGAAGAAAGAAACTGGGAAACGAGCAAAGAAACGGAGGAACGGAGAAATAAATGGAGAAGTGAAGAAATGAACGGAGAAACGAAGAAAGAAACGGAGAAACGAAGAAAGAAACGGAGAAACGAAGAAAGAAACGGAGAAACGAAGAAAGAAACGGGGAAACGAAGAAAGAAACGGAGAAACGAAGAAAGAAACGGAGAAACGAAGAAAGAAACGGAGAAACGAAGAAACAAACGGAGAAATGAAGAAAGAAACGGAGAAATAAATGGAGAAACGAAGAAATAAACCGAGAAACGGAAAAAGAAACGGAGAAAAGAAGAAAGAGACGGAGAAACGAAGAAAGAAACGGAGAAACGGAGAAGTAAATGGAGAAACGAAGAAATAAACGGAGTAACGAAGAAAGAAACGGAGAAACGGAGAAACGAAGAAAGAAACGAAGATACGAACAAAGAAACGGAGAAACGAACAACGAAACGGAGAAACGAAGAAAGAAACGGGGAAACGAAGAAAGGAACGGAGAAACGAAGAAAGGAACGGAGAAACGAAGAAAGAAACGGAGATACGAACAAAGAAACGGAGAAACGAAGAAAGAAACGGAGAAACGAAGAAAAAGACGGAGAAACGTAGAAAGAAACGGAGATACGAACAAAGAAACGCAGAAACGAAGAATGAAACGGAGAAACGAAGAAATGAACGGAGAAATGAGGAAGGAAACGGAGAAACAAAGAAAGGAACGGAGAAACGAAGAAAGAAACGGAGAAACGAAGAAAGAAATGGAGAAACGAACGAAGAAACGGAGAAACGAAGAAAGAAACGGAGAAACGAACAAAGAAACGGAGAAACGAACAAAGAAACGGAGAAACGAACAAAGAAACGGAGAAACGAACAAAGAAACGGAGGAACGGAGAAATAAATGGAGAAACGAAGAAATAAACGGAGAAACGAACAAGGAAACGGAGAAACGAAGAGAGAAACGGAGATACCAAGAAAGAAACGAAGAAAGAAACGGAGAAACGAACAAAGAAACGGAGAAACGAACAAAGAAACGGAGAAACGAACAAAGAAACGGAGGAACGGAGAAATAAATGGAGAAGCGAAGAAATAAACGGAGAAACGAAGAAAGAAACGGAGAAACGAAGAAAGAAACCGAGAAACGAAGAAAGAAACGGAGAAACGAAGAAAGAAACGGAGAAACGAAGAAAGAGATGGAGAAACGAAGAAAGAAACGGAGAAGCGGAGAAATAAATGGAGAAACGAAGAAATAAACCGAAAAACGGAAAAAGAAACGGAGAAACGAAGAAAGAGACGGAGAAACGAAGAAAGAAACGGAGAAACGGAGAAATAAATGGAGAAACGAGGAAATAAACGGAGAAACGAAGAAAGAAACGGAGAAACGGAGAAAGAAACGGAGAAACGAAGAAATAAACGGAGAAACGAAGAAAGACACGAAGCAACGAAGAAAGAAACGGAGAAATGAAGAAAGAAACGGAGAAAGAAACGGTGAAACGAAGAAATAAACCGAGAAACGGAGAAAGAAACGGAGAAACGAAGAAATAAACGGAGAAACGAAGAAAGACACGAAGAAACGAAGAAAGAAACGTAGAAACGAACAAAGAAACGGAGAAACGAACAAGGAAACGGAGAAACGAAGAAAGAAACGGGGAAACGAGCAAAGAAACGGAGGAACGGAGAAATAAATGGAGAAGCGAAGAAATAAACGGAGAAACGAAGAAAGAAACGGAGAAACGAAGAAAGAAACGGAGAAACGAAGAAAGAAACGGAGAAACGAAGAAAGAAACGGAGAAACGAAGAAACAAACGGAGAAACGAAGAAAGAAACGGGGAAATAAATGGAGAAACGAAGATATAAACGGAGAAGCGAAGAAATAAACGGAGAAACGAAGAAAGAAACAGAGAAACGGAGAAACGAAGAAATAAAACGAGAAACGGAGAAAGAAACGGAGAAACAAAGAAAGAAACAGAGAAACGAAAAATGAAACGCAGAAACGAAGAATGAAACGGAGAAACGAAGAAATAAGCGGAGAAATTAAGAAAGAAACGGAGAAACGGAGAAATAAATGGAGAAACGAAGAAATAAACGGAGAAACGAAGAGAGAAACGGTGAAACGAAGAAAGAAACGGAGAAACGAAGAAAGAAACGGAGAAACGAAGAAAGAAACGGAGAAACGAAGAAACAACCGGAGAAACGAAGAAAGAAACGGAGAAATAAATGGAGAAACGAAGAAATAAACCGAAAAACGGAAAAAGAAACGGAGAAACGAAGAAAGAGACGGAGAAACGAAGAAAGAAACGGAGAAACGGAGAAATAAATGGAGAAACGAAGAAATAAACGGAGAAACGACGAAAGAAACGGAGAAACGGAGAAACGAAGAAATAAACGGAGAAACGAAGAAATAAACGGAGAAACGAACAAAGAAACGGAGAAACGAAGAAAGAAACGGAGAAGCGAACAATGAAACGCAGAAACGAAGAATGAAACGGAGAAACGAAGAAATAAACGGAGAAACGAAGAAAGAAACGGAGAAACGAAGAAAGAAACGGAGAAACGAAGAAAGAAACGGGGAAACGAAGAAAGAAACGGAGAAACGAAGAAATAAACGGAGAAACGAAGAAAGACACGAAGAAACGAAGAAAGAAACGAAGAAACGAACAAAGAAACGGAGAAACGAACAAGGAAACGGAGAAACGAAGAAAGAAACGGGGAAACGAGCAAAGAAACGGAGGAACGGAGAAATAAATGGAGAAGCGAAGAAATAAACGGAGAAACGAGGAAAGAAACGGAGAAACGAAGAAAGAAACGGAGAAACGAAGAAAGAAACGGAGAAACGAAGAAAGAAACGGTGAAACGAAGAAACAAACGGAGAAACGAAGAAAGAAACGGGGAAATAAATGGAGAAACGAAGATATAAACGGAGAAACGAAGAAAGAAACGGAGAAACGAAGAAATAAACGGAGAAACGAAGAAAGAAACAGAGAAACGGAGAAACGAAGAAATAAACCGAGAAACGGAGAAAGAAACGGAGAAACGAAGAAAGAAACAGAGAAACGAAAAATGAAACGCAGAAACGAAGAATGAAACGGAGAAACGAAGAAATAAACGATGAAATTAAGAAAGAAACGGAGAAACGGAGAAATAAATGGAGAAACGAAGAAATAAACGGAGAAGCGAACAATGAAACGCAGAAACGAAGAATGAAACGGAGAAACGAAGATATAAACGGAGAAATGAAGAAAGAAACGGAGAAACAAAGAAAGAATCGGAGAAACGATTAAAGAAACGGAGAAACGAAGAAAGAAACGGAGAAACGAAGAAAGAAACGGAGATACGAACAATGAAACGGAGAAACGAAGAAAGAAACGGAGAAACGAAGAAAAAGACGGAGAAACGAAGAAAGAAACGGAGAAACGAAGAATGAAACGGGGAAACGAAGAAAGAAACGGGGAAATAAATGGAGAAACGAAGATATAACCGGAGAAACGAAGAAAGAAACGGAGAAACGAAGAAGTAAACGGAGAAACGAAGAAAGAAACAGAGAAACGGAGAAAGAAACGGAGAAACGAAGAAATATACCGAGAAACGTAGAAAGAAACGGAGAAACGAAGAAAGAAACAGAGAAACGAACAATGAAACGCAGAAACGAAGAATGAAACGGAGAAACGAAGAAATAAACGGAGAAATGAAGAAAGAAACGGAGAAACGAAGAAAGAAACGGAGAAACGAACAAAGAAACGGAGAAACGAAGGAAGAAACGGAGAAACGAAGAAAGAAACGGAGAAACGAAGAAAGAAACGGAGAAACGTAGAAAGAAACGGAGAAACGAAGAAAGAAACGAAGAAACGAACCAAGAAACTGAGAAACGAACAAGGAAACGGAGAAACGAAGAAAGAAACGGGGAAACGAAGAAAGAAACGGAGAAACGAAGAAAGAAACGGAGAAACGAAGAAAGAAACGGAGATACGAACAATGAAACGGAGAAACGAAGAAAGAAACGGAGAAACGAAGAAATAAACGGAGAAACGAAGAAAGAAACGGAGAAACGAACAAAGAAACAGAGAAACGAACAAAGAAACGGAGGAACGGAGAAATAAATGGAGAAACGAAGAAATAATCGGAGAAACGAACAAGGAAACGGAGAAACGGAGAAATAAACGGAGAAATGAAGAAGGTAACGGAGAAACAAAGAAAGGAACGGAGAAACGAAGGAAGAAACGGAGAAACGAAGAAAGAAATGGAGAAACGGACGAAGAAACGGAGAAACGAAGAAAGAAACGGAGAAACGAACAAAGAAACGGAGAAACGAAGAAAGAAACGGAGAAACGGAGAAATAAATGGAGAAACGAAGAAATAATCGGAGAAACGAAGAAAGGAACGGAGAAACGACGAAAGAAACGGAGATACGAAAAAGAAACGGAGAAACGAAGAAAGAAACGGAGAAACGAAGAAAAAGGCGGAGAAACGTAGAAAGAAACGGAGATACGAACAAAGAAACGCAGAAACGAAGAATGAAACGGAGAAACGAAGAAATGAACGGAGAAATGAGGAAGGAAACGGAGAAACAAAGAAAGGAACGGAGAAACGAAGAAAGAAACGGAGAAACGAAGACAGAAATGGAGAAACGAACGAAGAAACGGAGAAACGAAGAAAGAAACGGAGAAACGAACAAAGAGACGGAGAAACGAAGAAAGAAACGGAGAAACGGAGAAATAAATGGAGAAACGAAGAAATAAACGGAGAAACGAAGAAAGAAACGGAGAAACGAAGAAACAAACGGAGAAACGAAGAAAGAAACGGAGAAACGAACAATGAAACGGAGAAACGAACAAAGAAACGGAGAAACGGAGAAATAAATGGAGAAACGAAGAAATAATCTTAGAAACGAACAAGGAAACGGAGAAACGAAGAAATAATCGGAGAAACGAACAAGGAAACGGAGAAACGAAGACAGAAACGGAGAAACCAAGAAAGAAACGAAGAAAGAAACGGAGAAACGAAGAAAGAAACGGAGAAACGAAGAAAGAAACGGAGAAACGATCAAAGAAACGGAGAAACGAACAAAGAAACGGAGGAACGGAGAAACAAATGGAGAAACGAAGAAAGAAACGGAGAAACGAAGAAAGAAACGGAGAAACGAAGAAAGAAACGGAGAAACGAAGAAAGAAACGGAGAAACGAAGAAACAAACGGAGAAACGAAGAAAGAAACGGAGAAATAAATGGAGAAACGAAGAAATAAACCGAAAAACGGAAAAAGAAACGGAGAAAAGAAGAAAGAGACGGAGAAACGAAGAAAGAAACGGAGAAACGGAGAAGTAAATGGAGAAACGAAGAAATAAGCGGAGTAACGAAGAAAGAAACGGAGAAACGGAGAAACGAAGAAAGAAACGAAGATACGAACAAAGAAACGGAGAAACGAACAACGAAACGGAGAAACGAAGAAAGAAACGGGGAAACGAAGAAAGGAGCGGAGAAACGAAGAAAGGAACGGAGAAACGAAGAAAGAAACGGAGATACGAACAAAGAAACGGAGAAACGAAGAAAGAAACGGAGAAACGAAGAAAAAGACGGAGAAACGTAGAAAGAAACGGAGATACGAACAAAGAAACGCAGAAACGAAGAATGAAACGGAGAAACGAAGAAATGAACGGAGAAATGAGGAAGGAAACGGAGAAACAAAGAAAGGAACGGAGAAACGAAGAAAGAAACGGAGAAACGAAGAAAGAAATGGAGAAACGAACGAAGAAACGGAGAAACGAAGAAAGAAACGGAGAAACGAACAAAGAAACGGAGAAACGAACAAAGAAACGGAGAAACGAACAAAGAAACGGAGAAACGAACAAAGAAACGGAGGAACGGAGAAATAAATGGAGAAACGAAGAAATAAACGGAGAAACGAACAAGGAAACGGAGAAACGAAGAAAGAAACGGAGATACCAAGAAAGAAACGAAGAAAGAAACGGAGAAACGAACAAAGAAACGGAGAAACGAACAAAGAAACGGAGGAACGGAGAAATAAATGGAGAAGCGAAGAAATAGACGGAGAAACGAAGAAAGAAACGGAGAAACGAAGAAAGAAACGGAGAAACGAACAAAGAAACGGAGGAACGGAGAAACAAATGGAGAAGCGAAGAAATAAACGGAGAAACGAAGAAAGAAACTGAGAAACGAAGAAAGAAACGGAGAAACGAAGAAAGAAACGGAGAAACGAAGAAAGAAACGGAGAAACGAAGAAAGAAACGGAGAAACGAAGAAACAAACGGAGAAACGAAGAAAGAAACGGAGAAATAAATGGAGAAACGAAGAAATAAACCGAGAAACGGAAAAAGAAACGGAGAAACGAAGAAAGAAACGGAGAAACGGAGAAGTAAATGGAGAAACGAAGAAATAAACGGAGAAGCGAACAATGAAACGCAGAAACGAAGAATGAAACGGAGAAACGAAGAAATAAACGGAGAAACGAAGAAAGAAACGGAGAAACGAAGAAAGAAACGGGGAAATAAATGGAGAAGCGAAGAAATAAACGGAGAAACGAAGAAAGAAACGGAGAAACGAAGAAATAAACGGAGAAACGAAGAAATAAACGGAGAAACGAACAAAGAAACGGAGAAACGAAGAAAGAAACGGAGAAGCGAACAATGAAACGCAGAAACGAAGAATGAAACGGAGAAACGAAGAAATAAACGGAGAAACGAAGAAAGAAACGGAGAAACGAAGAAAGAAACGGAGAAACGAAGAAAGAAACGGGGAAACGAAGAAAGAAACGGAGAAACGAAGAAATAAACGGAGAAACGAAGAAAGACACGAAGAAACGAAGAAAGAAACGAAGAAACGAACAAAGAAACGGAGAAACGAACAAGGAAACGGAGAAACGAAGAAAGAAACGGGGAAACGAGCAAAGAAACGGAGGAACGGAGAAATAAATGGAGAAGTGAAGAAATAAACGGAGAAACGAAGAAAGAAACGGAGAAACGAAGAAAGAAACGGAGAAACGAAGAAAGAAACGGAGAAACGAAGAAAGAAACGGAGAAACGAAGAAAGAAACGGAGAAACGAAGAAAGAAACGGAGAAACGAAGAAAGAAACGGAGAAACGAAGAAACAAACGGAGAAATGAAGAAAGAAACGGAGAAATAAATGGAGAAACGAAGAAATAAACCGAGAAACGGAAAAAGAAACGGAGAAAAGAAGAAAGAGACGGAGAAACGAAGAAAGAAACGGAGAAACGGAGAAGTAAATGGAGAAACGAAGAAATAAACGGAGTAACGAAGAAAGAAACGGAGAAACGGAGAAACGAAGAAAGAAACGAAGATACGAACAAAGAAACGGAGAAACGAACAACGAAACGGAGAAACGAAGAAAGAAACGGGGAAACGAAGAAAGGAACGGAGAAACGAAGAAAGGAACGGAGAAACGAAGAAAGAAACTGAGATACGAACAAAGAAACGGAGAAACGAAGAAAGAAACGGAGAAACGAAGAAAAAGACGGAGAAACGTAGAAAGAAACGGAGATACGAACAAAGAAACGCAGAAACGAAGAATGAAACGGAGAAACGAAGAAATGAACGGAGAAATGAGGAAGGAAACGGCGAAACAAAGAAAGGAACGGAGAAACGAAGAAAGAAACGGAGAAACGAAGAAAGAAATGGAGAAACGAACGAAGAAACGGAGAAACGAAGAAAGAAACGGAGGAACGAACAAAGAAACGGAGAAACGAACAAAGAAACGGAGAAACGAACAAAGAAACGGAGAAACGAACAAAGAAACGGAGGAACGGAGAAATAAATGGAGAAACGAAGAAATAAACGGAGAAACGAACAAGGAAACGGAGAAACGAAGAGAGAAACGGAGATACCAAGAAAGAAACGAAGAAAGAAACGGAGAAACGAACAAAGAAACGGAGAAACGAACAAAGAAACGGAGAAACGAACAAAGAAACGGAGAAACGGAGAAATAAATGGAGAAGCGAAGAAATAAACGGAGAAACGAAGAAAGAAACGGAGAAACGAAGAAAGAAACCGAGAAACGAAGAAAGAAACGGAGAAACGAAGAAAGAAACGGAGAAACGAAGAAAGAGATGGAGAAACGAAGAAAGAAACGGAGAAACGGAGAAATAAATGGAGAAACGAAGAAATAAACCGAAAAACGGAAAAAGAAACGGAGAAACGAAGAAAGAGACGGAGAAACGAAGAAAGAAACGGAGAAACGGAGAAATAAATGGAGAAACGAGGAAATAAACGGAGAAACGAAGAAAGAAACGGAGAAACGGAGAAAGAAACGGAGAAACGAAGAAATAAACGGAGAAACGAAGAAAGACACGAAGCAACGAAGAAAGAAACGGAGAAACGAACAAAGAAACGGAGAAACGAACAAAGAAACGGAGGAACGGAGAAGTGAATGGAGAAGCGAAGAAATAAACGGAGAAACGAAGAAAGAAACGGAGAAACGAACAATGAAACGCAGAAACGAAGAATGAAACGGACAAACGAAGAAAGAAACGGAGAAACGAAGAAAGAAACGGGGAAACGAAGAAAGAAACGGACAAACGAAGAAATAAACGGAGAAATGAAGAAAGAAACGGAGAAAGAAACGGTGAAACGAAGAAATAAACGGAGAAACGAAGAAAGAAACGGAGAAATAAATGGAGAAACGAAGAAATAAACCGAAAAACGGAAAAAGAAACGGAGAAACGAAGAAAGAGACGGAGAAACGAAGAAAGAAACGGAGAAACGGAGAAATAAATGGAGATACGAAGAAATAAACGGAGAAACGAAGAATGAAACGGACAAACGAAGAAATAAACGGAGAAATGAAGAAAGAAACGGAGAAAGAAACGGTGAAACGAAGAAATAAACCGAGAAACGGAGAAAGAAACGGAGAAACGAAGAAATAAACGGAGAAACGAAGAAAGACACGAAGAAACGAAGAAAGAAACGAAGAAACGAACAAAGAAACGGAGAAACGAACAAGGAAACGGAGAAACGAAGAAAGAAACGGGGAAACGAGCAAAGAAACGGAGGAACGGAGAAATAAATGGAGAAGCGAAGAAATAAACGGAGAAACGAAGAAAGAAACGGAGAAACGAAGAAAGAAACGGAGAAACGAAGAAAGAAACGGAGAAACGAAGAAAGAAACGGAGAAACGAAGAAACAAACGGAGAAACGAAGAAAGAAACGGGGAAATAAATGGAGAAACGAAGATATAAACGGAGAAACGAAGAAAGAAACGGAGAAACGAAGAAATAAACGGAGAAACGAAGAAAGAAACAGAGAAACGGAGAAACGAAGAAATAAACCGAGAAACGGAGAAAGAAACGGAGAAACAAAGAAAGAAACAGAGAAACGAAAAATGAAACGCAGAAACGAAGAATGAAACGGAGAAACGAAGAAATAAGCGGAGAAATTAAGAAAGAAACGGAGAAACGGAGAAATAAATGGAGAAACGAAGAAATAAACGGAGAAACGAAGAGAGAAACGGTGAAACGAAGAAAGAAACGGAGAAACGAAGAAAGAAACGGAGAAACGAAGAAAGAAACGGAGAAACGAAGAAACAACCGGAGAAACGAAGAAAGAAACGGAGAAATAAATGGAGAAACGAAGAAATAAACCGAAAAACGGAAAAAGAAACGTAGAAACGAAGAAAGAGACGGAGAAACGAAGAAAGAAACGGAGAAACGGAGAAATAAATGGAGAAACGAAGAAATAAACGGAGAAACGACGAAAGAAACGGAGAAACGGAGAAACGAAGAAATAAACGGAGAAACGAAGAAATAAACGGAGAAACGAACAAAGAAACGGAGAAACGAAGAAAGAAACGGAGAAGCGAACAATGAAACGCAGAAACGAAGAATGAAACGCAGAAACGAAGAAATAAACGGAGAAACGAAGAAAGAAACGGAGAAACGAAGAAAGAAACGGAGAAACGAAGAAAGAAACGGGGAAACGAAGAAAGAAACGGAGAAACGAAGAAATAAACGGAGAAACGAAGAAAGACACGAAGAAACGAAGAAAGAAACGAAGAAACGAACAAAGAAACGGAGAAACGAACAAGGAAACGGAGAAACGAAGAAAGAAACGGGGAAACGAGCAAAGAAACGGAGGAACGGAGAAATAAATGGAGAAGCGAAGAAATAAACGGAGAAACGAGGAAAGAAACGGAGAAACGAAGAAAGAAACGGAGAAACGAAGAAAGAAACGGAGAAACGAAGAAACAAACGGAGAAACGAAGAAAGAAACGGGGAAATAAATGGAGAAACGAAGATATAAACGGAGAAACGAAGAAAGAAACGGAGAAACGAAGAAATAAACGGAGAAACGAAGAAAGAAACAGAGAAACGGAGAAACGAAGAAATAAACCGAGAAACGGAGAAAGAAACGGAGAAACGAAGAAAGAAACAGAGAAACGAAAAATGAAACGCAGAAACGAAGAATGAAACGGAGAAACGAAGAAATAAACGGAGAAATTAAGAAAGAAACGGAGAAACGGAGAAATAAATGGAGAAACGAAGAAATAAACGGAGAAGCGAACAATGAAACGCAGAAACGAAGAATGAAACGGAGAAACGAAGATATAAACGGAGAAATGAAGAAAGAAACGGAGAAACAAAGAAAGAATCGGAGAAACGGTTAAAGAAACGGAGAAACGAAGAAAGAAACGGAGAAACGAAGAAAGAAACGGAGATACGAACAATGAAACGGAGAAACGAAGAAAGAAACGGAGAAACGAAGAAAAAGACGGAGAAACGAAGAAAGAAACGGAGAAACGAAGAATGAAACGGGGAAACGAAGAAAGAAACGGGGAAATAAATGGAGAAACGAAGATATAACCGGAGAAACGAAGAAAGAAACGGAGAAACGAAGAAGTAAACGGAGAAACGAAGAAAGAAACAGAGAAACGGAGAAAGAAACGGAGAAACGAAGAAATATACCGAGAAACGTAGAAAGAAACGGAGAAACGAAGAAAGAAACAGAGAAACGAACAATGAAACGCAGAAACGAAGAATGAAACGGAGAAACGAAGAAATAAACGGAGAAATGAAGAAAGAAACGGAGAAACGAAGAAAGAAACGGAGAAACGAACAAAGAAACGGAGAAACGAAGGAAGAAACGGAGAAACGAAGAAAGAAACGCAGAAACGAAGAAAGAAACGGAGAAACGTAGAAAGAAACGGAGAAACGAAGAAAGAAACGAAGAAACGAACCAAGAAACTGAGAAACGAACAAGGAAACGGAGAAACGAAGGAAGAAACGGGGAAACGAAGAAAGAAACGGAGAAACGAAGAAAGAAACGGAGAAACGAAGAAAGAAACGGAGATACGAACAATGAAACGGAGAAACGAAGAAAGAAACGGAGAAACGAAGAAAAAGACGGAGAAACGTAGAAACAAACGGAGATACGAACAACGAAACGCAGAAACGAAGAATGAAACGGAGAAACGACGAAATGAGCGGAGAAATGAAGAAGGTAACGGAGAAACAAAGAAAGGAACGGAGAAACGAAGGAAGAAACGGAGAAACGAAGAAAGAAATGGAGAAACGGACGAAGAAACGGAGAAACGAAGAAAGAAACGGAGAAACGAACAAAGAAACGGAGAAACGAAGAAAGAAACGGAGAAACGAACAAAGAAACAGAGAAACGAACAAAGAAACGGAGGAACGGAGAAATAAATGGAGAAACGAAGAAATAATCGGAGAAACGAACAAGGAAACGGAGAAACGGAGAAAGAAACGGAGAAACCAAGAAAGAAGCGAAGAAAGAAACGGAGAAACGAAGAAAGAAACGGAGAAACGAACAAAGAAACGGAGAAACGAAGAAAGGAACGGAGAAACGACGAAAGAAACGGAGATACGAAAAAGAAACGGAGAAACGAAGAAAGAAACGGAGAAACGAAGAAAAAGGCGGAGAAACGTAGAAAGAAACGGAGATACGAACAAAGAAACGCAGAAACGAAGAATGAAACGGAGAAACGAAGAAATGAACGGAGAAATGAGGAAGGAAACGGAGAAACAAAGAAAGGAACGGAGAAACGAAGAAAGAAACGGAGAAACGAAGACAGAAATGGAGAAACGAACGAAGAAACGGAGAAACGAAGAAAGAAACGGAGAAACGAACAAAGAAACGGAGAAACGAAGAAAGAAACGGAGATACCAAGAAGGAAACGAAGAAAGAAACGGAGAAACGAAGAAAGAAACGGAGAAACGAAGAAACAAACGGAGAAACGAAGAAAGAAACGGAGAAATAAATGGAGAAACGAAGAAATAAACCGAAAAACGGAAAAAGAAACGGAGAAACGAAGAAAGAGACGGAGAAACGAAGAAAGAAACGGAGAAACGGAGAAATAAATGCAGAAACGAGGAAATAAACGGAGAAACGAAGAAAGAAACGGAGAAACGGAGAAACAAACGGAGAAACGATGAAATAAACGGAGAAACGAAGAAAGACACGAAGAAACGAAGAAAGAAACGGAGAAACGAACAAAGAAACGGAGAAACGAACAAAGAAACGGAGGAACGGAGAAGTGAATGGAGAAGCGAAGAAATAAACGGAGAAACGAAGAAAGAAACGGAGAAACGAAGAAAGAAACGGAGAAACGAAGAAAGAAACGGAGAAACGAAGAAGGAAACGGAGAAATGAAGAAACAAACGGAGAAACGAAGAAAGAAACAGAGAAATAAATGGAGAAACGAAGAAATAAACCGAAAAACGGAAAAAGAAACGGAGAAACGAAGAAAGAGACGGAGAAACGAAGAAAGAAACGGAGAAACGGAGAAATAAATGGAGAAACGAAGAAATAAACGGAGTAACGAAGAAAGAAACGGAGAAACGGAGAAAGAAACGGAGAAACGAAGAAATAAACGGAGAAACGAAGAAAGACACGAAGAAACGAAGAAAGAAACGGAGAAACGAACAAAGAAACGGAGAAACGAAGAAAGAAACGGAGAAACGAAGAAAGAAGCGGAGAAACGAACAAAGAAACGGAGAAACGAAGGAAGAAACGGAGAAACGAAGAAAGAAACGCAGAAACGAAGAAAGAAACGGAGAAACGAAGAAAGAAACGGAGACACGAAGAAAGAAACGGAGAAACGAAGAAATAAACCGAGAAACGGAGAAAGAAACGGAGAAACGAAGAAAGAAACAGAGAAACGAACAATGAAACGCAGAAAAGAAGAATGAAACGGAGAAACGAAGAAATAAACGGAGAAACAAAGAGAGAAACGGTGAAACGAAGAAAGAAACGGAGAAATGAAGAAAGAAACGGAGAAACGAAGAAAGAAACGGAGAAACGAAGAAAGAAACGGGGAAACGAAGAAAGAAACGGAGAAACGAAGAAATAAACGGAGGAACGAAGAAAGACACGAAGAAACGAAGAAAGAAACGGAGAAACGAACAAAGAAACGGAGAAACGAACAAAGAAACGGAGGAACGGAGAAGTGAATGGAGAAGCGAAGAAATAAACGGAGAAACGAAGAAAGAAACGGAGAAACGAAGAAATAAACGGAGAAATGAAGAAAGAAACGGAGAAACGGAGAAATAAATGGAGAAACGAAGAAATAAACGGAGAAACGTAGAGAGAAACGGTGAAACGAAGAAAGAAACGGAGAAACGAAGAAAGAAACGGAGAAACGAAGAAAGAAACGGAGAAACGAAGAAAGAAACGGGGAAACGAAGAAAGAAACGGAGAAACGAAGAAATAAACGGAGAAACGAAGAAAGACACGAAGAAACGAAGAAAGAAACGGAGAAACGAACAAATAAACGGAGAACCGAACAAAGAAACGGAGGAACGGAGAAGTGAATGGAGAAGCGGAGAAATAAACGGAGAAACGAAGAAAGAAACGGAGAAACGAAGAAAGAAACGGAGAAACGAAGAAAGAAACGGAGAAACGAAGAAAGAAACGGAGAAACGAAGAAAGAAACGGAGAAACGAAGAAACAAAACGGAGAAACGAAGAAAGAAACGGAGAAATAAATGGAGAAACAAAGAAATAAACCGAAAAACGGAAAAAGAAACGGAGTAACAAAGAAAGAGACGGAGAAACGAAGAAAGAAACGGAGAAACGAAGAAAGACACGAAGAAACGAAGAAAGAAACGGAGAAACGAACAAAGAAACGGAGAAACGAAGAAAGAAACGGAGAAACGAAGAAAGAAGCGGAGAAACGAACAAAGAAACGTAGAAACGAAGAAAGAAACGGAGAAACGAAGAAAGAAGCGGAGAAACGAACAAAGAAACGGAGAAACGAACAAAGAAACGGAGAAACGAACAAAGAAACGGAGGAACGGAGAAGTGAATGGAGAGGCGAAGAAATAAACGGAGAAACGAAGAAAGAAACGGAGAAACGAAGAAAGAAACGGAGGAACGGAGAAGTGAATGGAGAGGCGAACAAAGAAACGGAGAAACGAAGAAAGAAACGGAGAAACGAAGAAAGAAGCGGAGAAACGAACAAAGAAACGGAGAAACGAAGAAAGAAACGGAGAAACGAAGAAAGAAACGGAGAAACGAAGAAACAAAACGGAGAAACGAAGAAATAAACGGAGAAATGAAGAAAGAAACGGAGAAACGGAGAAATAAATGGAGAAACGAAGAAATAAACGGAGAAACGTAGAGAGAAACGGTGAAACGAAGAAAGAAACGGAGAAACGAAGAAAGAAACGGAGAAACGAAGAAAGAAACGGAGAAACGAAGAAAGAAACGGGGAAACGAAGAAAGAAACGGAGAAACGAAGAAATAAACGGAGAAACGAAGAAAGACACGAAGAAACGAAGAAAGAAACGGAGAAACGAACAAATAAACGGAGAACCGAACAAAGAAACGGAGGAACGGAGAAGTGAATGGAGAAGCGGAGAAATAAACGGAGAAACGAAGAAAGAAACGGAGAAACGAAGAAAGAAACGGAGAAACGAAGAAAGAAACGGAGAAACGAAGAAAGAAACGGAGAAACGAAGAAAGAAACGGAGAAACGAAGAAACAAAACGGAGAAACGAAGAAAGAAACGGAGAAATAAATGGAGAAACAAAGAAATAAACCGAAAAACGGAAAAAGAAACGGAGTAACAAAGAAAGAGACGGAGAAACGAAGAAAGAAACGGAGAAACGAAGAAAGACACGAAGAAACGAAGAAAGAAACGGAGAAACGAACAAAGAAACGGAGAAACGAAGAAAGAAACGGAGAAACGAAGAAAGAAGCGGAGAAACGAACAAAGAAACGTAGAAACGAAGAAAGAAACGGAGAAACGAAGAAAGAAGCGGAGAAACGAACAAAGAAACGGAGAAACGAACAAAGAAACGGAGAAACGAACAAAGAAACGGAGGAACGGAGAAGTGAATGGAGAGGCGAACAAAGAAACGGAGAAACGAAGAAAGAAACGGAGAAACGAAGAAAGAAGCGGAGAAACGAACAAAGAAACGGAGAAACGAAGGAAAAAACGGAGAAACGAACAAAGAAACGCAGAAACGAAGAAAGAAACGGAGTAACGAAGAAAGAAACGGAGAAACGAAGAAAGAAACGGAGAAACGGAGAAATAAATGGAGAAACGAAGAAATAAACGGAGAAACGAAGAAAGAAACGGAGAAACGGAGAAAGAAACGGAGAAACGAAGAAATAAACGGAGAAACGAAGAATGAAACGGAGAAACGAAGAAAGAAACGGGGAAATAAATAGAGAAACGAAGATATAAACGGAGAAACGAAGAAAGAAACGGAGAAACGAAGAAATAAACGGAGAAACGAAGAAAGAAACAGAGAAACGGAAAAAGAAACGGACAAACGAAGAAATAAACCGAGAAACGGAGAAAGAAACGGAGAAACGAAGAAAGAAACAGAGAAACGAACAATGAAACGCAGAAACGAAGAATGAAACGGAGAAACGTAGAAATAAACGGAGAAATGAAGAAAGAAACGGAGAAACGGAGAAATAAATGGAGAAACGAAGAAATAAACGGAGAATCGAAGAGAGAAACGGTGAAACGAAGAAAGAAACGGAGAAACGAAGAAAGAAACGGAGAAACGAAGAAAGAACCGGAGAAACGAAGAAAGAAACGGGGAAACGGAGAAATAAATGGAGAAACGAAGAAATAAACCGAAAAACGGAAAAAGTAACGGAGTAACGAAGAAAGAGACGGAGAAACGAAGAAAGAAACGGAGAAACAGAGAAATAAATGGAGAAACGAGGAAATAAACGGAGAAACGAAGAAAGAAACGGAGAAACGAAGAAAGACACGAAGAAACGAAGAAAGAAACGGAGAAACGAACAAAGAAACGTAGAAACGAAGAAAGAAACGGAGAAACGAAGAAAGAAGCGGAGAAACGAACAAAGAAACGGAGAAACGAACAAAGAAACGGAGAAACGAACAAAGAAACGGAGGAACGGAGAAGTGAATGGAGAGGCGAAGAAATAAACGGAGAAACGAAGAAAGAAACGGAGAAACGAAGAAAGAAATGGAGAAACGAACGAAGAAACGGAGAAACGAAGAAAGAAACGGAGAATCGAACAAAGAAACGGAGAAGCGAAGAAAGAAACGGAGAAACGAACAAAGAAACGGAGAAACGAACAAAGAAACAGAGGAACGGAGAAATAAATGGAGAAACGAAGAAATAAACGGAGAAACGAACAAAGAAACGGAGAAACGAACAAAGAAACGAAGGAACGGAGAAGTGAATGGAGAAGCGAAGAAATAAACGGAGAAACGAAGAAAGAAACGGAGAAACGAAGAAAGAAACGGAGAAACGAAGAAAGAAACGGAGAAACGAAGAAAGAAACGGAGAAACGAAGAAACAAACGGAGAAACGAAGAAAGAAACGGAGAAACGGAGAAATAAATGGAGAAACGAAGAAATAAACGGAGTAACGAAGAAAGAAACGGAGAAACGGAGAAAGAAACGGAGAAACGAAGAAGTAAACGGAGAAACGAAGAAAGACACGAAGAAACGAAGAAAGAAACGGAGAAACGAACAAAGAAACGGAGAAACGAAGAAAGACACGAAGAAACGAAGAAAGAAACGGAGAAACGAACAAAGAAACGTAGAAACGAAGAAAGAAACGGAGAAACGAAGAAAGAAGCGGAGAAACGAACAAAGAAACGGAGAAACGAAGGAAGAAACGGAGAAACGAAGAAAGAAACGCAGAAACGAAGAAAGAAACGGAGAAACGAAGAAAGAAACGGAGAAACGAAGAGAGAAACGGAGAAACGGAGAAATAAATGGAGAAACGAAGAAATAAACGGAGAAACGAAGAAAGAAACGGAGAAACGGAGAAAGAAACGGAGAAACGAAGAAATAAACGGAGAAACGAAGAATGAAACGGAGAAACGAAGAAAGAAACGGGGAAATAAATGGAGAAACGAAGATATAAACGGAGAAACGAAGAAAGAAACGGAGAAACGAAGAAATAAACGGAGAAACGAAGAAAGAAACAGAGAAACGGAGAAAGAAACGGAGAAACGAAGAAATAAACCGAGAAACGGAGAAAGAAACGGAGAAACGATGAAAGAAACAGAGAAACGAACAATGAAACGCAGAAACGAAGAATGAAACGGAGAAACGAAGAAATAAACGGAGAAATGAAGAAAGAAACGGAGAAACGGAGAAATAAATGGAGAAACGAAGAAATAAACGGAGAAACGGAGAGAGAAACGGTGAAACGAAGAAAGAAACGGAGAAACGAAGAAAGAAACGGAGAAACGAAGAAAAAGACGGAGAAACGTAGAAAGAAACGGAGATACGAACAAAGAAACGCAGAAACGAAGAATGAAACGGAGAAACGAAGAAATGAACGGAGAAATGAGGAAGGTAACGGAGAAACAAAGAAAGGAACGGAGAAACGAAGAAAGAAACGGAGAAACGAAGAAAGAAACGGAGAAACGAAGAAAGAAACGGAGAAACGGAGAAATAAATGGAGAAACGAAGAAATAAACGGAGTAACGAAGAAAGAAACGGAGAAACGGGGAAAGAAACGGAGAAACGAAGAAATAAACGGAGAAACGAAGAAAGACACGAAGAAACGAAGAAAGAAACGGAGAAACGAACAAAGAAACGGAGAAACGAAGAAAGAAACGGAGAAACGAAGAAAGAAGCGGAGAAACGAACAAAGAAACGGAGAAACGAAGGAAGAAACGGAGAAACGAAGAAAGAAACGCAGAAACGAAGAGAGAAACGGAGAAACGAAGAAAGAAACGGAGAAACGAAGAAAGAAACGGAGAAACGGAGAAATAAATGGAGAAACGAAGAAATAAACGGAGAAACGAAGAAAGAAACGGAGAAACGGAGAAATAAATGGAGAAACGAAGAAATAAACGGAGAAATGAAGAAAGAAACGGAGAAACGGAGAAACGAAGAAATAAACGGAGAAACGAAGAAACGAAGAAAGAAACGGAGAAACGAACAAAGAAACGGAGAAACGAACAAAGAAACGGAGAAACGAAGAAAGAAACGGAGAAACGAAGAAAGAAACGGAGAAACGAAGAAAGAAACGGAGAAACGAAGAAAGAAACGGAGAAACGGAGAAATAAATGGAGAAACGAAGAAATAAACGGAGTAACGAAGAAAGAAACGGAGAAACGAAGAAAGAAACGGAGAAACGAAGAAAGAAACGGAGAAACGAAGAAACAAACGGAGAAACGAAGAAAGAAACGGAGAAACGGAGAAATAAATGGAGAAACGAAGAAATAAACGGAGTAACGAAGAAAGAAACGGAGAAACGGAGAAAGAAACGGAGAAACGAAGAAATAAACGGAGAAACGAACAAAGAAACGGAGAAACGAACAAAGAAACGAAGGAACGGAGAAGTGAATGGAGAAGCGAAGAAATAAACGGAGAAACGAAGAAAGAAACGGAGAAACGAAGAAAGAAACGGAGAAACGAAGAAAGAAACGGAGAAACGAAGAAAGAAACGGAGAAACGAAGAAACAAACGGAGAAACGAAGAAAGAAACGGAGAAACGGAGAAATAAATGGAGAAACGAAGAAATAAACGGAGTAACGAAGAAAGAAACGGAGAAACGGAGAAAGAAACGGAGAAACGAAGAAGTAAACGGAGAAACGAAGAAAGACACGAAGAAACGAAGAAAGAAACGGAGAAACGAACAAAGAAACGGAGAAACGAAGAAAGACACGAAGAAACGAAGAAAGAAACGGAGAAACGAACAAAGAAACGTAGAAACGAAGAAAGAAACGGAGAAACGAAGAAAGAAGCGGAGAAACGAACAAAGAAACGGAGAAACGAAGGAAGAAACGGAGAAACGAAGAAAGAAACGCAGAAACGAAGAAAGAAACGGAGAAACGAAGAAAGAAACGGAGAAACGAAGAGAGAAACGGAGAAACGGAGAAATAAATGGAGAAACGAAGAAATAAACGGAGAAACGAAGAAAGAAACGGAGAAACGGAGAAAGAAACGGAGAAACGAAGAAATAAACGGAGAAACGAAGAATGAAACGGAGAAACGAAGAAAGAAACGGGGAAATAAATGGAGAAACGAAGATATAAACGGAGAAACGAAGAAAGAAACGGAGAAACGAAGAAATAAACGGAGAAACGAAGAAAGAAACAGAGAAACGGAGAAAGAAACGGAGAAACGAAGAAATAAACCGAGAAACGGAGAAAGAAACGGAGAAACGATGAAAGAAACAGAGAAACGAACAATGAAACGCAGAAACGAAGAATGAAACGGAGAAACGAAGAAATAAACGGAGAAATGAAGAAAGAAACGGAGAAACGGAGAAATAAATGGAGAAACGAAGAAATAAACGGAGAAACGGAGAGAGAAACGGTGAAACGAAGAAAGAAACGGAGAAACGAAGAAAGAAACGGAGAAACGAAGAAAAAGACGGAGAAACGTAGAAAGAAACGGAGATACGAACAAAGAAACGCAGAAACGAAGAATGAAACGGAGAAACGAAGAAATGAACGGAGAAATGAGGAAGGTAACGGAGAAACAAAGAAAGGAACGGAGAAACGAAGAAAGAAACGGAGAAACGAAGAAAGAAACGGAGAAACGAAGAAAGAAACGGAGAAACGGAGAAATAAATGGAGAAACGAAGAAATAAACGGAGTAACGAAGAAAGAAACGGAGAAACGGGGAAAGAAACGGAGAAACGAAGAAATAAACGGAGAAACGAAGAAAGACACGAAGAAACGAAGAAAGAAACGGAGAAACGAACAAAGAAACGGAGAAACGAAGAAAGAAACGGAGAAACGAAGAAAGAAGCGGAGAAACGAACAAAGAAACGGAGAAACGAAGGAAGAAACGGAGAAACGAAGAAAGAAACGCAGAAACGAAGAGAGAAACGGAGAAACGAAGAAAGAAACGGAGAAACGAAGAAAGAAACGGAGAAACGGAGAAATAAATGGAGAAACGAAGAAATAAACGGAGAAACGAAGAAAGAAACGGAGAAACGGAGAAATAAATGGAGAAACGAAGAAATAAACGGAGAAATGAAGAAAGAAACGGAGAAACGGAGAAACGAAGAAATAAACGGAGAAACGAAGAAACGAAGAAAGAAACGGAGAAACGAACAAAGAAACGGAGAAACGAACAAAGAAACGGAGAAACGAAGAAAGAAACGGAGAAACGAAGAAAGAAACGGAGAAACGAAGAAAGAAACGGGGAACGAAGAAAGAAACGGAGAAACGAAGAAAGAAACGGAGGAACGGAGAAATAAATGGAGAAACGAAGAAATAAACGGAGAAACGAACAAGGAAACGGAGAAACGAAGAAAGAAACGGAGAAACGAACAAAGAAACGGAGAAACGAACAAAGAAACGGAGACACGAACAAAGAAACGGAGGAACGGAGAAATAAATGGAGAAGCGAAGAAATAAACGGAGAAACGAACAAGGAAACGGAGAAACGAAGAAAGAAACGGAGAAAGCAAGAAAGAAACGAAGAAAGAAACGGAGAATCGAAGAAAGAAACGGAGAAACGAAGAAACAAACGGAGAAACGAAGAAAGAAACGGAGAAACGGAGAAATAAATGGAGAAACGAAGAAATAAACGGAGTAACGAAGAAAGAAACGGAGAAACGGAGAAAGAAACGGAGAAACGAAGAAGTAAACGGAGAAACGAAGAAAGACACGAAGAAACGAAGAAAGAAACGGAGAAACGAACAAAGAAACGGAGAAACGAAGAAAGACACGAAGAACCGAAGAAAGAAACGGAGAAACGAACAAAGAAACGGAGAAACGAAGAAAGAAACGCAGAAACGAAGAAAGAAACGGAGAAACGAAGAAAGAAACGGAGAAACGAAGAAAGAAACGGAGAAACGGAGAAATAAATGGAGAAACGAAGAAATAAACGGAGAAACGAAGAAAGAAACGGAGAAACGGAGAAAGAAACGGAGAAACGAAGAAATAAACGGAGAAACGAAGAATGAAACGGAGAAACGAAGAAAGAAACGGAGGAACGGAGAAGTGAATGGAGAAGCGAAGAAATAAACGGAGAAACGAAGAAAGAAACGGAGAAACGAAGAAATAAACGGAGAAATGAAGAAAGAAACGGAGAAACGGAGAAATAAATGGAGAAACGAAGAAATAAACGGAGAAACGTAGAGAGAAACGGTGAAACGAAGAAAGAAACGGAGAAACGAAGAAAGAAACGGAGAAACGAAGAAAGAAACGGAGAAACGAAGAAAGAAACGGGGAAACGAAGAAAGAAACGGAGAAACGAAGAAATAAACGGAGAAACGAAGAAAGACACGAAGAAACGAAGAAAGAAACGGAGAAACGAACAAATAAACGGAGAACCGAACAAAGAAACGGAGGAACGGAGAAGTGAATGGAGAAGCGGAGAAATAAACGGAGAAACGAAGAAAGAAACGGAGAAACGAAGAAAGAAACGGAGAAACGAAGAAAGAAACGGAGAAACGAAGAAAGAAACGGAGAAACGAAGAAAGAAACGGAGAAACGAAGAAACAAAACGGAGAAACGAAGAAAGAAACGGAGAAATAAATGGAGAAACAAAGAAATAAACCGAAAAACGGAAAAAGAAACGGAGTAACAAAGAAAGAGACGGAGAAACGAAGAAAGAAACGGAGAAACGAAGAAAGACACGAAGAAACGAAGAAAGAAACGGAGAAACGAACAAAGAAACGGAGAAACGAAGAAAGAAACGGAGAAACGAAGAAAGAAGCGGAGAAACGAACAAAGAAACGGAGAAACGAAGAAAGAAACGGAGAAACGAAGAAAGAAGCGGAGAAACGAACAAAGAAACGGAGAAACGAAGGAAAAAACGGAGAAACGAACAAAGAAACGCAGAAACGAAGAAAGAAACGGAGTAACGAAGAAAGAAACGGAGAAACGAAGAAAGAAACGGAGAAACGGAGAAATAAATGGAGAAACGAAGAAATAAACGGAGAAACGAAGAAAGAAACGGAGAAACGGAGAAAGAAACGGAGAAACGAAGAAATAAACGGAGAAACGAAGAATGAAACGGAGAAACGAAGAAAGAAACGGGGAAATAAATAGAGAAACGAAGATATAAACGGAGAAACGAAGAAAGAAACGGAGAAACGAAGAAATAAACGGAGAAACGAAGAAAGAAACAGAGAAACGGAAAAAGAAACGGACAAACGAAGAAATAAACCGAGAAACGGAGAAAGAAACGGAGAAACGAAGAAAGAAACAGAGAAACGAACAATGAAACGCAGAAACGAAGAATGAAACGGAGAAACGTAGAAATAAACGGAGAAATGAAGAAAGAAACGGAGAAACGGAGAAATAAATGGAGAAACGAAGAAATAAACGGAGAATCGAAGAGAGAAACGGTGAAACGAAGAAAGAAACGGAGAAACGAAGAAAGAAACGGAGAAACGAAGAAAGAACCGGAGAAACGAAGAAAGAAACGGGGAAACGGAGAAATAAATGGAGAAACGAAGAAATAAACCGAAAAACGGAAAAAGTAACGGAGTAACGAAGAAAGAGACGGAGAAACGAAGAAAGAAACGGAGAAACGGAGAAATAAATGGAGAAACGAGGAAATAAACGGAGAAACGAAGAAAGAAACGGAGAAACGAAGAAAGACACGAAGAAACGAAGAAAGAAACGGAGAAACGAACAAAGAAACGTAGAAACGAAGAAAGAAACGGAGAAACGAAGAAAGAAGCGGAGAAACGAACAAAGAAACGGAGAAACGAACAAAGAAACGGAGAAACGAACAAAGAAACGGAGGAACGGAGAAGTGAATGGAGAGGCGAAGAAATAAACGGAGAAACGAAGAAAGAAACGGAGAAACGAAGAAAGAAATGGAGAAACGAACGAAGAAACGGAGAAACGAAGAAAGAAACGGAGAATCGAACAAAGAAACGGAGAAGCGAAGAAAGAAACGGAGAAACGAACAAAGAAACGGAGAAACGAACAAAGAAACAGAGGAACGGAGAAATAAATGGAGAAACGAAGAAATAAACGGAGAAACGAACAAAGAAACGGAGAAACGAACAAAGAAACGAAGGAACGGAGAAGTGAATGGAGAAGCGAAGAAATAAACGGAGAAACGAAGAAAGAAACGGAGAAACGAAGAAAGAAACGGAGAAACGAAGAAAGAAACGGAGAAACGAAGAAAGAAACGGAGAAACGAAGAAACAAACGGAGAAACGAAGAAAGAAACGGAGAAACGGAGAAATAAATGGAGAAACGAAGAAATAAACGGAGTAACGAAGAAAGAAACGGAGAAACGGAGAAAGAAACGGAGAAACGAAGAAGTAAACGGAGAAACGAAGAAAGACACGAAGAAACGAAGAAAGAAACGGAGAAACGAACAAAGAAACGGAGAAACGAAGAAAGACACGAAGAAACGAAGAAAGAAACGGAGAAACGAAGAAAGAAACGGAGAAACGGAGAAAGAAACGGAGAAACGAAGAAATAAACGGAGAAACGAAGAATGAAACGGAGAAACGAAGAAAGAAACGGGGAAATAAATGGAGAAACGAAGATATAAACGGAGAAACGAAGAAAGAAACGGAGAAACGAACAAAGAAACGGAGGAACGGAGAAGTGAATGGAGAGGCGAAGAAATAAACGGAGAGACGAAGAAAGTAACGGAGAAACGAAGAAAGAAATGGAGAAACGAACGAAGAAACGGAGAAACGAAGAAAGAAACGGAGAAACGAACAAAGAAACGGAGAAACGAAGAAAGAAACGGAGAAACGAACAAAGAAACGGAGAAACGAACAAAGAAACGGAGGAACGGAGAAATAAATGGAGAAACGAAGAAATAAACGGAGAAACGAACAAAGAAACGGAGAAACGAACAAAGAAGCGGAGGAACGGAGAAGTGAATGGAGAAGCGAAGAAATAAACGGAGAAACGAAGAAAGAAACGGAGAAATAAATGGAGAAACAAAGAAATAAACCGAAAAACGGAAAAAGAAACGGAGTAACAAAGAAAGAGACGGAGAAACGAAGAAAGAAACGGAGAAACGAAGAAAGACACGAAGAAACGAAGAAAGAAACGGAGAAACGAACAAAGAAACGGAGAAACGAAGAAAGAAACGGAGAAACGAAGAAAGAAGCGGAGAAACGAACAAAGAAACGGAGAAACGAAGAAAGAAACAGAGAAACGAAGAAAGAAGCGGAGAAACGAACAAAGAAACGGAGAAACGAAGGAAAAAACGGAGAAACGAACAAAGAAACGCAGAAACGAAGAAAGAAACGGAGTAACGAAGAAAGAAACGGAGAAACGAAGAAAGAAACGGAGAAACGGAGAAATAAATGGAGAAACGAAGAAATAAACGGAGAAACGAAGAAAGAAACGGAGAAACGGAGAAAGAAACGGAGAAACGAAGAAATAAACGGAGAAACGAAGAATGAAACGGAGAAACGAAGAAAGAAACGGGGAAATAAGTAGAGAAACGAAGATATAAACGGAGAAACGAAGAAAGAAACGGAGAAACGAAGAAATAAACGGAGAAACGAAGAAAGAAACAGAGAAACGGAAAAAGAAACGGACAAACGAAAAAATAAACCGAGAAACGGAGAAAGAAACGGAGAAACGAAGAAAGAAACAGAGAAACGAACAATGAAACGCAGAAACGAAGAATGAAACGGAGAAACGTAGAAATAAACGGAGAAATGAAGAAAGAAACGGAGAAACGGAGAAATAAATGGAGAAACGAAGAAATAAACGGAGAATCGAAGAGAGAAACGGTGAAACGAAGAAAGAAACGGAGAAACGAAGAAAGAAA
This sequence comes from Ptiloglossa arizonensis, assembly GCF_051014685.1. Taxonomy (NCBI): domain Eukaryota; kingdom Metazoa; phylum Arthropoda; class Insecta; order Hymenoptera; family Colletidae; genus Ptiloglossa; species Ptiloglossa arizonensis. The sequence continues at coordinate 908,128 of NW_027478480.1, read as the reverse complement.
CGGAGAAACGAAGAAAGAACCGGAGAAACGAAGAAAGAAACGGGGAAACGGAGAAATAAATGGAGAAACGAAGAAATAAACCGAAAAACGGAAAAAGTAACGGAGTAACGAAGAAAGAGACGGAGAAACGAAGAAAGAAACGGAGAAACGGAGAAATAAATGGAGAAACGAGGAAATAAACGGAGAAACGAAGAAAGAAACGGAGAAACGAAGAAAGACACGAAGAAACGAAGAAAGAAACGGAGAAACGAACAAAGAAACGTAGAAACGAAGAAAGAAACGGAGAAACGAAGAAAGAAGCGGAGAAACGAACAAAGAAACGGAGAAACGAACAAAGAAACGGAGAAACGAACAAAGAAACGGAGGAACGGAGAAGTGAATGGAGAGGCGAAGAAATAAACGGAGAAACGAAGAAAGAAACGGAGAAACGAAGAAAGAAATGGAGAAACGAACGAAGAAACGGAGAAACGAAGAAAGAAACGGAGAATCGAACAAAGAAACGGAGAAGCGAAGAAAGAAACGGAGAAACGAACAAAGAAACGGAGAAACGAACAAAGAAACAGAGGAACGGAGAAATAAATGGAGAAACGAAGAAATAAACGGAGAAACGAACAAAGAAACGGAGAAACGAACAAAGAAACGAAGGAACGGAGAAGTGAATGGAGAAGCGAAGAAATAAACGGAGAAACGAAGAAAGAAACGGAGAAACGAAGAAAGAAACGGAGAAACGAAGAAAGAAACGGAGAAACGAAGAAAGAAACGGAGAAACGAAGAAACAAACGGAGAAACGAAGAAAGAAACGGAGAAACGGAGAAATAAATGGAGAAACGAAGAAATAAACGGAGTAACGAAGAAAGAAACGGAGAAACGGAGAAAGAAACGGAGAAACGAAGAAGTAAACGGAGAAACGAAGAAAGACACGAAGAAACGAAGAAAGAAACGGAGAAACGAACAAAGAAACGGAGAAACGAAGAAAGACACGAAGAAACGAAGAAAGAAACGGAGAAACGAAGAAAGAAACGGAGAAACGGAGAAAGAAACGGAGAAACGAAGAAATAAACGGAGAAACGAAGAATGAAACGGAGAAACGAAGAAAGAAACGGGGAAATAAATGGAGAAACGAAGATATAAACGGAGAAACGAAGAAAGAAACGGAGAAACGAACAAAGAAACGGAGGAACGGAGAAGTGAATGGAGAGGCGAAGAAATAAACGGAGAAACGAAGAAAGAAACGGAGAAACGAAGAAAGAAATGGAGAAACGAACGAAGAAACGGAGAAACGAAGAAAGAAACGGAGAAACGAACAAAGAAACGGAGAAACGAAGAAAGAAACGGAGAAACGAACAAAGAAACGGAGAAACGAACAAAGAAACGGAGGAACGGAGAAATAAATGGAGAAACGAAGAAATAAACGGAGAAACGAACAAAGAAACGGAGAAACGAACAAAGAAGCGGAGGAACGGAGAAGTGAATGGAGAAGCGAAGAAATAAACGGAGAAACGAAGAAAGAAACGGAGAAACGAAGAAAGAAACGGAGAAACGAAGAAAGAAACGGAGAAACGAAGAAGGAAACGGAGAAACGAAGAAACAAACGGAGAAACGAAGAAAGAAACGGAGAAACGGAGAAATAAATGGAGAAACGAAGAAATAAACGGAGTAACGAAGAAAGAAACGGAGAAACGGAGAAAGAAACGGAGAAACGAAGAAGTAAACCGAGAAACGAAGAAAGACACGAAGAAACGAAGAAAGAAACGGAGAAACGAACAAAGAAACGGAGAAACGAAGAAAGACACGAAGAAACGAAGAAAGAAACGGAGAAACGAACAGAGAAACGGAGAAACGAAGAAAGAAACGGAGAAACGAAGAAAGAAGCGGAGAAACGAACAAAGAAACGGAGAAACGAAGGAAGAAACGGAGAAACGAAGAAAGAAACGGAGAAACGATGAAAGAAACGGAGAAACGAACAAAGAAACGTAGAAACGAACAAAGAAACGGAGACACGAACAAAGAAACGGAGGAACGGAGAAATAAATGGAGAAGCGAAGAAAGAAACAGAGAAACGGAGAAAGAAACGGGGAAACGAAGAAATATACCGAGAAACGGAGAAATAAACGGAGAAACGAAGAAAGAAACAGAGAAACGAACAATGAAACGCAGAAACGAAGAATGAAACGGAGAAACGAAGAAGTAAACGGAGAAATGAAGAAAGAAACGGAGAAACGAAGAAAGAAACGGAGAAACGAACAAAGAAACGGAGAAACGAACAAAGAAACGGAGAAACGAACAAAGAAACGGAGGAACGGAGAAATAAATGGAGAAACGAAGAAATAAACGGAGAAACGAACAAGGAAACGGAGAAACGAAGAAAGAAACGGAGAAACGAAGAAAGAAACGGAGAAACGAACAAAGAAACGGAGAAACGAACAAAGAAACGGAGAAACGAAGGAAGAAACGGAGAAACGAAGAAACAAACGGAGAAACGAAGAAAGAAACGGAGAAATAAATGGAGAAACGAAGAAATAAACCGAAAAACGGAAAAAGAAACGGAGAAACGAAGAAAGAGACGGAGAAACGAAGAAAGAAACGGAGAAACGGAGAAATAAATGGAGAAACGAAGAATTAAACCGAAAAACGGAAAAAGAAACGGAGAAACGAAGGAAGAAACGGAGAAACGAAGAAATAAACGGAGAAACGAAGAATGAAACGGAGAAACGAAGATATAAACGGAGAAATGAAGAAAGAAACGGAGTAACAAAGAAAGAATCGGAGAAACGAACAAAGAAACGGAGAAACGAAGGAAGAAACGGAGAAACGAAGAAAAAGACGGAGAAACGTAGAAAGAAACGGAGATACGAACAAAGAAACGCAGAAACGAAGAACGAAACGGAGAAACGACGAAATGAACGGAGAAATGAAGAAGGAAACGGAGAAACAAAGAAAGGAACGGAGAAACGAAGGAAGAAACGGAGAAACGAAGAAAGAAATGGAGAAACGAACGAAGAAACGGAGAAACGAAGAAAGAAACGGAGAAACGAACAAAGAAACGGAGAAACGAAGAAAGAAACGGAGAAACGAAGAAAGAAACGGAGAAACGAACAAAGAAACGGAGGAACGGAGAAATAAATGGAGAAACGAAGAAATAATCGGAGAAACGAACAAGGAAACGGAGAAACGAAGAAAGAAACGGAGAAACCAAGAAAGAAACGAAGAAAGAAACGGAGAAACGAACAAAGAAACGGAGAAACGACAAAGAATCGGAGGAACGGAAAAATAAATGGAGAAGCGAAGAAATAAACGGAGAAACGAAGAAAGAAACGGAGAAACGAAGAAAGAAACGGAGAAACGAAGAAAGAAACGGAGAAACGAAGAAAGAAACGGAGAAACGAAGAAACAAACGGAGAAACGAAGAAAGAAACGGAGAAATAAATGGAGAAACGAAGAAATAAACCGAAAAACGGAAAAAGAAACGGAGAAACGAAGAAAGAGACGGAGAAACGAAGAAAGAAACGGAGAAACGGAGAAATAAATGGAGAAACGAAGAAATAAACGGAGTAACGAAGAAAGAAACGGAGAAACGGAGAAACGAAGAAAGAAACGAAGAAACGAACAAAGAAACGGAGAAACGAACAACGAAACGGAGAAACGAAGAAAGAAACGGGAAAACGAAGAAAGAAACGGAGAAACGAAGAAAAAGACGGAGAAACGTAGAAAGAAACGGAGATACGAACAAAGAAACGGAGAAACGAACAAAGAAACGGAGGAACGAACAAGGAAACGGAGGAACGGAGAAATAAATGGAGAAGCGAAGAAATAAACGGAGAAACGAAGAAAGAAACGGAGAAACGTAGAAAGAAACGGAGAAACGAAGAAAGAAACGGAGAAACGAAGAAAGAAACGGAGAAACGAAGAAACAAACGGAGAAACGAAGGAAGAAACGGAGAAATAAATGGAGAAACGAAGAAATAAACCGAAAAACGGAAAAAGAAACGGAGAAACGAAGAAAGAGACGGAGAAACGAAGAAAGAAACGGAGAAACGGAGAAATAAATGGAGAAACGGGGAAATAAACGGAGAAACGAAGAAAGAAGCGGAGAAACGAACAAAGAAACGGAGAAACGAACAAAGAAACGGAGGAACGGAGAAGTGAATGGAGAAGCGAAGAAATAAACGAAGAAAGAAACGGAGAAACGAAGAAAGAAACGGAGAAACGAAGAAAAAGGCGGAGAAACGTAGAAAGAAACGGAGATACGAACAAAGAAACGCAGAAACGAAGAATGAAACGGAGAAACGAAGAAATGAACGGAGAAATGAGGAAGGTAACGGAGAAACAAAGAAAGGAACGGAGAAACGAAGAAAGAAACGGAGAAACGGAGAAAGAAACGGAGAAACGAAGAAATAAACGGAGAAACGAAGAAAGACACGAAGAAACGAAGAAAGAAACGGAGAAACGAACAAAGAAACGGAGAAACGAACAAAGAAACGGAGGAACGGAGAAGTGAATGGAGAAGCGGAGAAATAAACGGAGAAACGAAGAAAGAAACGGAGAAACGAAGAAAGAAACGGAGAAACGAAGAAAGAAACGGAGAAACGAAGAAAGAAACGGAGAAACGAAGAAACAAACGGAGAAACGAAGAAAGAAACGGAGAAATAAATGGAGAAACGAAGAAATAAACCGAAAAACGGAAAAAGAAACGGAGAAACAAAGAAAGAGACGGAGAAACGAAGAAAGAAACGGAGAAACGGAGAAGTAAATGGAGAAACTAAGAAATAAACGGAGTAACGAAGAAAGAAACGGAGAAACGGAGAAAGAAACGGAGAAACGAAGAAATAAACGGAGAAACGAAGAAAGACACGAAGAAACGAAGAAAGCATCGGAGAAACGAACAAAGAAACGGAGAAACGAAGAAAGAAACGGAGAAACGAAGAAAGAAGCGGAGAAACGAACAAAGAAACGGAGAAACGAAGGAAAAAACGGAGAAACGAACAAAGAAACGCAGAAACGAAGAAAGAAACGGAGAAACGAAGAAAGAAACGGAGAAACGAAGAAAGAAACGGAGAAACGGAGAAATAAATGGAGAAACGAAGAAATAAACGGAGAAACGAAGAATGAAACGGAGAAACGGAGAAAGAAACGGAGAAACGGAGAAATAAATGGAGAAACGAAGAAAGAAACGGAGAAACGAAGAAAGAAACGGAGAAACGAAGAAAGAAACGGGGAAACGGAGAAATAAATGGAGAAACGAAGAAATAAACCGAAAAACGGAAAAAGTAACGGAGTAACGAAGAAAGAGACGGAGTAACGAAGAAAGAAACGGAGAAACGGAGAAATAAATGGAGAAACGAGGAAATAAACGGAGAAACGAAGAAAGAAACGGAGAAACGGAGAAAGAAACGGAGAAACGAAGAAATAAACGGAGAAACGAAGAAAGACACGAAGAAACGAAGAAAGAAACGGAGAAACGAACAAAGAAACGGAGAAACGAACAAAGAAACGGAGGAACGGAGAAGTGAATGGAGAAGCGAAGAAATAAACGGAGAAACGAAGAAAGAAACGGAGAAACGAAGAAAGAAATGGAGAAACGAAGAAATAAACGGAGAAACGAACAAAGAAACGGAGAAACGAACAAAGAAACGGAGGAACGGAGAAGTGAATGGAGAAGCGAAGAAATAAACGGAGAAACGAAGAAAGAAACGGAGAAACGAAGAAAGAAACGGAGAAACGAAGAAAGAAACGGAGAAACGAAGAAAGAAACGGAGAAACGAAGAAACAAACGGAGAAACGAAGAAAGAAACGGAGAAATAAATGAAGAAACGAAGAAATAAACCGAAAAACGGAAAAAGAAACGGAGAAACGAAGAAAGAGACGGAGAAACGAAGAAAGAAACGGAGAAACGGAGAAATAAATGGAGAAACGAAGAAATAAACGGAGTAACGAAGAAAGAAACGGAGAAACGGAGAAATAAACGGAGAAACGAAGAAGTAAACGGAGAAACGAAGAAAGACACGAAGAAACGAAGAAAGAAACGGAGAAACGAACAAAGAAACGGAGAAACGAAGAAAGACACGAAGAAACGAAGAAAGAAACGGAGAAACGAACAAAGAAACGGAGAAACGAAGAAAGAAACGGAGAAACGAAGAAAGAAGCGGAGAAACGAACAAAGAAACGGCGAAACGAAGGAAGAAACCGAGAGACGAAGAAAGAAACGCAGAAACGAAGAAAGAAACGGAGAAACGAAGAAAGAAACGGAGAAACGAAGAAAGAAACGGAGAAACGGCGAAATAAATGGAGAAACGAAGAAATAAACGGAGAAACGAAGAAAGAAACGGAGAAACGGAGAAAGAAACGGAGAAACGAAGAAATAAACGGAGAAACGAACAATGAAACGGAGAAACGAAGAAAAAGGCGGAGAAACGTAGAAAGAAACGGAGATACGAACAAAGAAACGCAGAAACGAAGAATGAAACGGAGAAACGAAGAAATGAACGGAGAAATGAGGAAGGTAACGGAGAAACAAAGAAAGGAACGGAGAAACGAAGAAAGAAACGGAGAAACGAAGAAAGAAACGGAGAAACGAAGAAAGAAACGGAGAAACGGAGAAATAAATGGAGAAACGAAGAAATAAACGGAGTAACGAAGAAAGAAACGGAGAAACGGAGAAAGAAACGGAGAAACGAAGAAATAAACGGAGAAACGAAGAAAGACACGAAGAAACGAAGAAAGAAACGGAAAAACGAACAAAGAAACGGAGAAACGAAGAAAGAAACGGAGAAACGAAGAAAGAAGCGGAGAAACGAACAAACAAACGGAGAAACGAAGGAAGAAACGGAGAAACGAAGAAAGAAACGCAGAAACGAAGAGAGAAACGGAGAAACGAAGAAAGAAACGGAGAAACGAAGAAGGAAACGGAGAAACGGAGAAATAAATGGAGAAACGAAGAAATAAACGGAGAAACGAAGAAAGAAACGGAGAAACGGAGAAATAAATGGAGAAACGAAGAAATAAACGGAGAAACGAAGAATGAAACGGAGAAACGAAGAAAGAAACGGGGAAATAAATGGAGAAACGAAGATATAAACGGAGAAACGAAGAAAGAAACGGAGAAACGAAGAAATAAACGGAGAAACGAAGAAAGAAACAGAGAAACGGAGAAAGAAACGGAGAAACGAAGAAGTAAACCGAGAAACGGAGAAAGAAACGGAGAAACGAAGAAAGAAACAGAGAAACGAACAATGAAACGCAGAAACGAAGAATGAAACGGAGAAACGAAGAAATAAACGGAGAAATGAAGAAAGAAACGGAGAAACGGAGAAATAAATGGAGAAACGAAGAAATAAACGGAGAAACGGAGAGAGAAACGGTGAAACGAAGAAAGAAACGGAGAAACGAAGAAAGAAACGGAGAAACGAAGAAAAAGACGGAGAAACGTAGAAAGAAACGGAGATACGAACAAAGAAACGCAGAAACGAAGAATGAAACGGAGAAACGAAGAAATGAACGGAGAAATGAGGAAGGTAACGGAGAAACAAAGAAAGGAACGGAGAAACGAAGAAAGAAACGGAGAAACGAAGAAAGAAACGGAGAAACGAAGAAAGAAACGGAGAAACGGAGAAATAAATGGAGAAACGAAGAAATAAACGGAGTAACGAAGAAAGAAACGCAGAACCGGAGAAAGAAACGGAGAAACGAAGAAATAAACGGAGAAACGAAGAAAGACACGAAGAAACGAAGAAAGAAACGGAGAAACGAACAAAGAAACGGAGAAACGAAGAAAGAAACGGAGAAACGAAGAAAGAAGCGGAGAAACGAACAAAGAAACGGAGAAACGAAGGAAGAAACGGAGAAACGAAGAAAGAAACGCAGAAACGAAGAGAGAAACGGAGAAACGAAGAAAGAAACGGAGAAACGAAGAAAAAAACGGAGAAACGGAGAAATAAATGGAGAAACGAAGAAATAAACGGAGAAACGAAGAAAGAAACGGAGAAACGGAGAAATAAATGGAGAAACGAAGAAATGAACGGAGAAACGAAGAAAGAAACGGAGAAACGGAGAAAGAAACGGAGAAACGACGAAATAAACGGAGAAACGAAGAAACGAAGAAAGAAACGGAGAAACGAACAAAGAAACGGAGAAACGAAGAAAGAAACGGAGAAACGAAGAAACAAACGTAGAAACGAAGAAAGGAACGGGGAACGAAGAAAGAAACGGAGAAACGAAGAAAGAAACGGAGAAACGAAGAAAGAAACGGAGATACGAACAAAGAAACGGAGAAACGAACAAAGAAACGGAGAAACGAACAAAGAAACGGAGGAACGGAGGAATAAATGGAGAAACGAAGAAATAAACGGAGAAACGAACAAGGAAACGGAGAAACGCAGAAAGAAACGGAGAAACCAAGAAAGAAACGAAGAAAGAAACGGAGAATCGAAGAAAGAGACGGAGAAACGATGAAAGAAACGGAGAAACGTACAAAGAAACGGAGAAACGAACAAAGAAACGGAGACACGAACAAAGAAACGGAGGAACGGAGAAATAAATGGAGAAGCGAAGAAATAAACGGAGAAACGAACAAGGAAACGGAGAAACGAAGAAAGAAACGGAGAAACGAAGAAAGAAACGGAGAATCGAAGAAAGAAACGGAGAAACGAACAAAGTAACGGAGAAACGAACAAAGAAACGGAGGAACGGAGAAATAAATGGAGAAGCGAAGAAATAAACGGAGAAACGAAGAAAGAAACGGAGAAACGAACAAAGAAACGGAGAAACGAACAAAGAAACGGAGGAACGGAGAAATAAATGGAGAAACGAAGAAATAAACGGAGAAACGAACAAGGAAACGGAGAAACGCAGAAAGAAACGGAGAAACCAAGAAAGAAACGAAGAAAGAAACGGAGAATCGAAGAAAGAGACGGAGAAACGATGAAAGAAACGGAGAAACGAACAAAGAAACGGAGAAACGAACAAAGAAACGGAGACACGAACAAAGAAACGGAGGAACGGAGAAATAAATGGAGAAGCGAAGAAATAAACGGAGAAGCGAAGGAAGAAACGGAGAAACGAAGAAAGAAACGGAGAAACGAAGAAAGAAACGGAGAATCGAAGAAAGAAACGGAGAAACGAAAAAACATACGGAGAAACGAAGAAACAAACGGAGAAACGAAGAAAGAAACGGCGAAATAAATGGAGAAACGAAGAAATAAACCGAAAAACGGAAAAAGAAACGGAGAAACGGAGAAAGAGTCGGAGAAACGAAGAAAGAAACGGAGAAACGGAGAAAGGAACGGAGAAACGAAGAAATAAACGGAGAAACGAAGAAACGAAGAAAGAAACGGAGAAACGAAGAAAGAAACGGAGAAACGAAGAAAGAAACGGAGAAACGAAGAAAGAAACGGAGAAACGAACAATGAAACGCAGAAACGAACAATGAAACGCAGAAACGAACAATGAAACGGAGAAACGAAGATATAAACGGAGAAATGAAGAAAGAAACGGAGAAACAAAGAAAGAAACGGAGAAACGAAGAAAGAAACGGAGAAACGAAGAAAGAAACGGGGAAACGAAAAGTGAAACGGAGAAACGAAGAAAGAAGCCGAGAAATAAATGGAGAAACGATGAAATAAACGGAGAAACGAACAAGGAAACGGAGAAACGAAGAAAGAAACGGAGAAACGAAGAAAGAAACGGAGAAACAAAGAAAGGAACGGAGCACGAAGAAAGAAACGGAGAAACAAAGAAAGAAATGGAGAAACGAACGAAGAAACGGAGAAACGAACAAAGAATCGGAGAAGCGAAGGAAGAAACGGAGAAACGAAGAAACAAACGGAGAAACGAAGAAAGAAACGGAGAAACGAAGAAAGAAGCGGAGAAACGAGCAAAGAAACGGAGAAACGAACAAAGAAACGGAGGAACGGAGAAATAAATGGAGAAACGAAGAAATAAACGGAGAAACGAACAAGGAAACGGAGAAACGAAGAAAGAAACGGTGAAACCAAGAAAGAAACGGAGAAACGAAGAAAGAAACGGAGATACGAACAAAGAAACGGAGAAACGAACAAAGAAACGGAGAAGCGAAGGAAGAAACGGAGAAACGAAGAAACAAACGGAGAAACGAAGAAAGAAACGGAGAAATAAATGGAGGAACGAAGAAATAAACCGAAAAATGGAAAAAGAAACGGAGAAACGAAGAAAGAGACGGAGAAACGAAGAAAGAAACGGAGAAACGGAGAAATAAATGGAGAAACGAAGAAATAAACCGAAAAACGGAAAAAGAAACGGAGAAACGAAGGAAGAAACGGAGAAACGAAGAAATAAACGGAGAAACGAAGAATGAAACGGAGAAACGAAGATATAAACGGAGAAATGAAGAAAGAAACGGAGTAACAAAGAAAGAATCGGAGAAACGAACAAAGAAACGGAGAAACGAAGGGAGAAACGGAGAAACGAAGAATGAAACGGGGACACGAAGAAAGAAACGGGGAAAAAAATGGAGAAACGAAGATATAAACGGAGAAACGAAGAAAGAAACGGAGAAACGAAGAAGTAAACGGAGAAACGAAGAAAGAGACAGAGAAACGGAGAAAGAAACGGAGAAACGAAGAAATATACCGAGAAGCGGAGAAAGAAACGGAGAAACGAAGAAAGAAACAGAGAAACGAACAATGAAACGCAGAAACGAAGAATGAAACGGAAAAACGAAGAAAGAAACGGAGAAACCAAGAAAGAAACGGAGAAACGAAGAAAGAAACGGAGAAACGAACAAAGAAACGGAGAAACGAACAAAGAAACGGAGAAACGAAGGAAGAAACGGAGAAACGAAGAAACAAACGGAGAAACGAAGAAAGAAACGGAGAAATAAATGGAGAAACGAAGAAATAAACCGAAAAACGGAAAAAGAAACGGAGAAACGAAGAAAGAGACGGAGAAACGAAGAAAGAAACGGAGAAACGGAGAAATAAATGGAGAAACGAAGAATTAAACCGAAAAACGGAAAAAGAAACGGAGAAACGAAGGAAGAAACGGAGAAACGATGAAATAAACGGAGAAACGAAGAATGAAACGGAGAAACGAAGATATAAACGGAGAAATGAAGAAAGAAACGGAGTAACAAAGAAAGAATCGGAGAAACGAACAAAGAAACGGAGAAACGAAGGAAGAAACGGAGAAACGAAGAAAAAGGCGGAGAAACGTAGAAAGAAACGGAGATACGAACAAAGAAACGCAGAAACGAAGAATGAAACGGAGAAACGACGAAATGAACGGAGAAATGAAGAAGGAAACGGAGAAACAAAGAAAGGAACGGAGAAACGAAGGAAGAAACGGAGAAACGAAGAAAGAAATGGAGAAACGAACGAAGAAACGGAGAAACGAAGGAAGAAACGGAGAAACGAACAAAGAAACGGAGAAACGAAGAAAGAAACGGAGAAACGAAGAAAGAAACGGAGAAACGAACAAAGAAACGGAGGAACGGAGAAATAAATGGAGAAACGAAGAAATAATCGGAGAAACGAACAAGGAAACGGAGAAACGAAGAAAGAAACGGAGAAACCAAGAAAGAAACGGAGAAACGAAGAAAGAAACGGAGAAACGAACAAAGAAACGGAGAAACGAACAAAGAATCGGAGGAACGGAGAAATAAATGGAGAAGCGAAGAAATAAACGGAGAAACAAAGAAAGAAACGGAGAAACGAAGAAAGAAACGGAGAAACGAAGAAAGAAACGGAGAAACGAAGAAAGAAACGGAGAAACGAAGAAACAAACGGAGAAACGAAGAAAGAAACGGAGAAATAAATGGAGAAACGAAGAAATAAACCGAAAACGGAAAAAGAAACGGAGAAACGAAGAAAGAGACGGAGAAATGAAGAAAGAAACGGAGAAACGGAGAAATAAATGGAGAAACGAAGAAATAAACGGAGTAACGAAGAAAGTAACGGAGAAACGGAGAAACGAAGAAAGAAACGTAGAAACGAACAAAGAAACGGAGAAACGAACAACGAAACGGAGAAACGAAGAAAGAAACGGGGAAACGAAGAAAGAAACGGAGAAACGAAGAAAAAGACGGAGAAACGTAGAAAGAAACGGAGATACGAACAAAGAAACGGAGAAACCAACAAAGAAACGGAGGAACGAACAAAGAAACGGAGGAACGGAGAAATAAATGGAGAAGCGAAGAAATAAACGGAGAAACGAAGAAAGAAACGGAGAAACGAAGAAAGAAACGGAGAAACGAAGAAAGAAACGGAGAAACGAAGAAACAAACGGAGAAACGAAGAAAGAAATGGAGAAATAAACGGAGAAACGAAGAAAGAAACGGAGAAACGAAGAAAGAAGCGGAGAAACGAACAAAGAAACGGAGAAACGAAGGAAAAAACGGAGAAACGAACAAAGAAACGCAGAAACGAAGAAAGAAACGGAGAAACGAAGAAAGAAACGGAGAAACGAAGAAAGAAACGGAGAAACGGAGAAATAAATGGAGAAACGAAGAAATAAACGGAGAAACGAAGAAAGAAACGGAGAAACGGAGAAAGAAACGGAGAAACGAAGAAAGAAACGGAGAAACGAAGAAAGAAACGGAGATACGAACAAAGAAACGGAGAAACGAAGAAAGAAACGGAGAAACGAAGAAAAAGACCGAGAAACGTTGAAAGAAACGGAGATACGAACAAAGAAACGCAGAAACGAAGAATGAAACGGAGAAACGAAGAAATGAACGGAGAAATGAGGAAGGTAACGGAGAAACAAAGGAAGGAACGGAGAAACGAAGAAAGAAACGGAGAAACGGAGAAAGAAACGGAGAAACGAAGAAATAAACGGAGAAACGAAGAAAGACACGAAGAAACGAAGAAAGAAACGGAGAAACGAACAAAGAAACGGAGGAACGGAGAAGTGAATGGAGAAGCGGAGAAATAAACGGAGAAACGAAGAAAGAAACGGAGAAACGAAGAAAGAAACGGAGAAACGAAGAAAGAAACGTAGAAACGAAGAAAGAAACGGAGAAACGAAGAAACAAACGGAGAAACGAAGAAAGAAACGGAGAAATAAATGGAGAAACGAAGAAATAAACCGAAAAACGGAAAAAGAAACGGAGAAACAAAGAAAGAGACGGAGAAACGAAGAAAGAAACGGAGAAACGGAGAAGTAAATGGAGAAACTAAGAAATAAACGGAGTAACGAAGAAAGAAACGGAGAAACGGAGAATGAAACGGAGAAACGAAGAAATAAACGGAGAAACGAAGAAAGACACGAAGAAACGAAGAAAGCAACGGAGAAACGAAGAAAGAAACGGAGAAACGAAGAAAGAAACGGAGAAACGAAGAAAGAAGCGGAGAAACGAACAAAGAAACGGAGAAACGAAGGAAAAAACGGAGAAACGAACAAAGAAACGCAGAAACGAAGAAAGAAACGGAGAAACGAAGAAAGAAACGGAGAAACGAAGAAAGAAACGGAGAAACGGAGAAATAAATGGAGAAACGAAGAAATAAACGGAGAAACGAAGAAAGAAACGGAGAAACGGAGAAAGAAACGGAGAAACGAAGAAATAAACAGAGAAACGAAGAATGAAACGGAGAAACGAAGAAAGAAACGGGGAAATAAATGGAGAAACGAAGATATAAACGGAGAAACGAAGAAAGAAACGGAGAAACGAAGAAATAAACGGAGAAACGAAGAAAGAAACAGAGAAACGGAGAAAGAAACGGAGAAACGAAGAAATAAACCGAGAAACGGAGAAAGAAACGGAGAAACGAAGAAAGAAACAGAGAAACGAACAATGAAACGCAGAAACGAAGAATGAAACGGAGAAACGAAGAAATAAATAGAGAAATGAAGAAAGAAACGGAGAAACGGAGAAATAAATGGAGAAACGAAGAAATAAACGGAGAAACGAAGAGAGAAACGGTGAAACGAAGAAAGAAACGGAGAAACGAAGAAAGAAACGGAGAAACGAAGAAAGAAACGGAGAAACGAAGAAAGAAACGGGGAAACGGAGAAATAAATGGAGAAACGAAGAAATAAACCGAAAAACGGAAAAAGTAACGGAGTAACGAAGAAAGAGACGGAGAAACGAAGAAAGAAACGGAGAAACGGAGAAAGAAACGGAGAAACGAACAAAGAAACGGAGAAACGAACAAAGAAACGGAGGAACGGAGAAGTGAATGGAGAGGCGAAGAAATAAACGGAGAAACGAAGAAAGAAACGGAGAAACGAAGAAAGAAATGGAGAAACGAACGAAGAAACGGAGAAACGAAGAAAGAAACGGAGAAACGAACAAAGAAACGGAGAAACGAAGAAAGAAACGGAGAAACGAACAAAGAAACGGAGAAACGAAGAAAGACACGAAGAAACGAAGAAAGAAACGGAGAAACGAACAAAGAAACGGAGAAACGAAGAAAGAAGCGGAGAAATAAATGAAGAAACGAAGAAATAAACCGAAAAACGGAAAAAGAAACGGAGAAACGAAGAAAGAGACGGAGAAACGAAGAAAGAAACGGAGAAACGGAGAAATAAATGGAGAAACGAAGAAATAAACGGAGTAACGAAGAAAGAAACGGAGAAACGAACAAAGAAACGGAGAAACGAAGAAAGACACGAAGAAACGAAGAAAGAAACGGAGAAACGAACAAAGAAACGGAGAAACGAAGAAAGAAGCGGAGAAACGAAGAAAGAAGCGGAGAAACGAACAAAGAAACGGAGAAACGAAGGAAGAAACGGAGAAACGAAGAAAGAAACGCAGAAACGAAGAAGGAAACGGAGAAACGAAGAAAGAAACGGAGAAACGAAGAAAGAAACGGAGAAACGGAGAAATAAATGGAGAAACGAAGAAATAAACGGAGAAACGAAGAAAGAAACGGAGAAACGGAGAAAGAAACGGAGAAACGAAGAAATAAACCGAGAAACGGAGAAAGAAACGGAGAAACGAAGAAAGAAACAGAGAAACGAACAATGAAACGCCGAAACGAAGAATGAAACGGAGAAACGAAGAAATAAACGGAGAAATGAAGAAAGAAACGGAGAAACGGAGAAATAAATGGAGAAACGAAGAAATAAACGGAGAAACGAAGAGAGAAACGGTGAAACGAAGAAAGAAACGGAGAAACGAAGAAAGAAACGGAGAAACGAAGAAAGAAACGGAGAAACGAAGAAAGAAACGGGGAAACGGAGAAATAAATGGAGAAACGAAGAAATAAACCGAAAAACGGAAAAAGTAACGGAGTAACGAAGAAAGAGACGGAGAAACGAAGAAAGAAACGGAGAAACGGAGAAAGAAACGGAGAAACGAACAAAGAAACGGAGAAACGAACAAAGAAACGGAGGAACGGAGAAGTGAATGGAGAGGCGAAGAAATAAACGGAGAAACGAAGAAAGAAACGGAGAAACGAAGAAAGAAATGGAGAAACGAACGAAGAAACGGAGAAACGAAGAAAGAAACGGAGAAACGAACAAAGAAACGGAGAAACGAAGAAAGAAACGGAGAAACGAACAAAGAAACGGAGAAACGAAGAAAGACACGAAGAAACGAAGAAAGAAACGGAGAAACGAACAAAGAAACGGAGAAACGAAGAAAGAAGCGGAGAAATAAATGAAGAAACGAAGAAATAAACCGAAAAACGGAAAAAGAAACGGAGAAACGAAGAAAGAGACGGAGAAACGAAGAAAGAAACGGAGAAACGGAGAAATAAATGGAGAAACGAAGAAATAAACGGAGTAACGAAGAAAGAAACGGAGAAACGAACAAAGAAACGGAGAAACGAAGAAAGACACGAAGAAACGAAGAAAGAAACGGAGAAACGAACAAAGAAACGGAGAAACGAAGAAAGAAGCGGAGAAACGAAGAAAGAAGCGGAGAAACGAACAAAGAAACGGAGAAACGAAGGAAGAAACGGAGAAACGAAGAAAGAAATGCAGAAACGAAGAAAGAAACGGAGAAACGAAGAAAGAAACGGAGAAACGAAGAAAGAAACGGAGAAACGGAGAAATAAATGGAGAAACGAAGAAATAAACGGAGAAACGAAGAAAGAAACGGAGAAACGGAGAAAGAAACGGAGAAACGAAGAAATAAACGGAGAAACGAAGAATGAAACGGAGAAACGAAGAAAGAAACGGGGAAATAAATGGAGAAACGAAGATATAAACGGAGAAACGAAGAAATAAACGGAGAAACGAAGAAATAAACGGAGAAACGAAGAAAGAAACAGAGAAACGGAGAAAGAAACGGAGAAACGAAGAAATAAACCGAGAAACGGAGAAAGAAACGGAGAAACGAAGAAAGAAACAGAGAAACGAACAATGAAACGCAGAAACGAAGAATGAAACGGAGAAACGAAGAAATAAACGGAGAAATGAAGAAAGAAACGGAGAAACGGAGAAATAAATGGAGAAACGAAGAAATAAACGGAGAAACGGAGAGAGAAACGGTGAAACGAAGAAAGAAACGGAGAAACGAAGAAAGAAACGGAGAAACGAAGAAAAAGACGGAGAAACGTAGAAAGAAACGGAGATACGAACAAAGAAACGCAGAAACGAAGAATGAAACGGAGAAACGAAGAAATGAACGGAGAAATGAGGAAGGTAACGGAGAAACAAAGAAAGGAACGGAGAAACGAAGAAAGAAACGGAGAAACGAAGAAAGAAACGGAGAAACGAAGAAAGAAACGGAGAAACGGAGAAATAAATGGAGAAACGAAGAAATAAACGGAGTAACGAAGAAAGAAACGGAGAAACGGAGAAAGAAACGGAGAAACGAAGAAATAAACGGAGAAACGAAGAAAGACACGAAGAAACGAAGAAAGAAACGGAGAAACGGAGAAATAAATGGAGAAACGAAGAAATAAACGGAGAAACGAAGAAAGAAACGGAGAAACGGAGAAATAAATGGAGAAACGAAGAAAGACACGAAGAAACGAAGAAAGAAACGGAGAAACGAACAAAGAAACGGAGAAACGAAGCAGGAAACGGAGAAACGAAGAAAGAAGCGGAGAAACGAACAAAGAAACGGAGAAACGAAGGAAGAAACGGAGAAACGAAGAAAGAAACGCAGAAACGAAGAGAGAAACGGAGAAACGAAGAAAGAAACGGAGAAACGAAGAAAGAAACGGAGAAACGGAGAAATAAATGGAGAAACGAAGAAATAAACGGAGAAACGAAGAAAGAAACGGAGAAACGGAGAAATAAATGGAGAAACGAAGAAATAAACGGAGAAACGAAGAAACAAACGGAGAAACGGAGAAATAAATGGAGAAACGAAGAAATAAACGGAGAAACGAAGAGAGAAACGGTGAAACGAGGAAAGAAACGGAGAAACGAAGAAAGAAACGGAGAAACGAAGAAAGAAACGGAGAAACGGAGAAATAAATGGAGAAACGAAGAAATAAACGGAGAAACGAAGAAAGAAACGGAGAAACGGAGAAATAAATAGAGAAACGGAGAAAGAAACGGAGACACGGACAATGAAACGCAGAAACGAAGAATAAAACGGAGAAACGAAGAAATAAACGGAGAAATGAAGAAAGAAACGGAGAAACGGAGAAATAAATGGAGAAACGAAGAAATAAACGGAGAAACGGAGAGAGAAACGGTGAAACGAAGAAAGAAACGGAGAAACGAAGAAAGAAACGGAGAAACGAAGAAAAAGACGGAGAAACGTAGAAAGAAACGGAGATACGAACAAAGAAACGCAGAAACGAAGAATGAAACGGAGAAACGTAGAAATGAACGGAGAAATGAGGAAGGTAACGGAGAAACAAAGAAAGGAACGGAGAAACGAAGAAAGAAACGGAGAAACGAAGAAAGAAACGGAGAAACGAAGAAAGAAACGGAGAAACGGAGAAATAAATGGAGAAACGAAGAAATAAACGGAGTAACGAAGAAAGAAACGGAGAAACGGAGAAAGAAACGGAGAAACGAAGAAATAAACGGAGAAACGAAGAAAGACACGAAGAAACGAAGAAAGAAACGGAGAAACGAACAAAGAAACGGAGAAACGAAGAAAGAAACGGAGAAACGAAGAAAGAAGCGGAGAAACGAACAAAGAAACGGAGAAACGAAGGAAGAAACGGAGAAACGAAGAAAGAAACGCAGAAACGAAGAGAGAAACGGAGAAACGAAGAAAGAAACGGAGAAACGAAGAAAGAAACGGAGAAACGGAGAAATAAATGGAGAAACGAAGAAATAAACGGAGAAACGAAGAAAGAAACGGAGAAATAAATGGAGAAACGAAGAAATAAACGGAGAAACGAAGAAAGAAACGGAGAAACGGAGAAAGAAACGGAGAAACGAAGAAATAAACGGAGAAACGAAGAAACGAAGAAAGAAACGGAGAAACGAACAAAGAAACGGAGAAACGAAGAAAGAAACGGAGAAACGAAGAAAGACACGGAGAAACGAAGAAAGAAACGGAGAAACGAAGAAAGAAACGGGGAACGAAGAAAGAAACGGAGAAACGAAGAAAGAAACGGAGAAACGAAGAAAGAAACGGAGATACGAACAAAGAAACGGAGAGACGAAGAAAGAAACGGAGAAACGAAGAAAAAGACGTAGAAACGTAGAAAGAAACGGAGATACGAACAAAGAAACGGAGAAACGAACAAAGAAACGGAGGAACGGAGAAATAAATGGAGAAACGAAGAAATAAACGGAGAAACGAACAAGGAAACGGAGAAATGAAGAAAGAAACGGTGAAACCAAGAAAGAAACGAAGAAAGAAACGGAGAATCGAAGAAAGAAACGGAGAAACGAAGAAAGAAACGGAGAAACGAACAAAGAAACGGAGAAACGAACAAAGAAACGGAGACACGAACAAAGAAACGGAGGAACGGAGAAATAAGTGGAGAAGCGAAGAAATAAACGGAGAAACGAACACGGAAACGGAGAAACGATGAAAGAAACGGAGAAACCAAGAAAGAAACGAAGAAAGAAACGGAGAAACGAAGAAAGAAACGGAGAAACGAAGAAAGAAACGGAGAAATGAACAAAGTAACGGAGAAACGAACAAAGAAACGGAGGAACGGAGAAATAAATGGAGAAGCGAAGAAATAAACGGAGAAACGAAGAAAGAAACGGAGAAACGAACAAAGAAACGGAGAAACGAACAAAGAAACGGAGGAACGGAGAAATAAATGGAGAAACGAAGAAATAAACGGAGAAACGAACAAGGAAACGGAGAAACGAAGAAAGAAACGGAGAAACCAAGAAAGAAACGAAGAAAGAAACGGAGAATCGAAGAAAGAGACGGAGAAACGATGAAAGAAACGGAGAAACGAACAAAGAAACGGAGAAACGAACAAAGAAACGGAGACACGAACAAAGAAACGGAGGATCGGAGAAATAAATGGAGAAGCGAAGAAATAAACGGAGAAACGAAGAAAGAAACGGAGAAACGAAGAAAGAAACGGAGAAACGAACAAAGGAACGGAGAAACGAACAAAGAAACGGAGGAACGGAGAAATAAATGGAGAAACGAAGAAATAAACGGAGAAACCAACAAGGAAACGGAGAAACGAAGAAAGAATCGGAGAAACCAAGAAAGATACGAAGAAAGAAACGGAGAATCGAAGAAAGAAACGGAGAAACGATGAAAGAAACGGAGAAACGAACAAAGAAACGTAGAAACGAACAAAGAAACGGAGACACGAACAAAGAAACGGAGGAACGGAGAAATAAATGGAGAAGCGAAGAAATAAACGGAGAAGCGAAGAAAGAAGAGAAACGAAGAAAGAAACGGAGAAACGAAGAAAGAAACGGAGAATCGAAGAAAGAAACGGAGAAACGAAAAAACATACGGAGAAACGAAGAAACAAACGGAGAAACGAAGAAAGAAACGGAGAAATAAATGGAGAAACGAAGAAATAAACCGAAAAACGGAAAAAGAAACGGAGAAACGGAGAAAGAGACGGAGAAACGAAGAAAGAAACGGAGAAACGGAGAAATAAATGGAGAAACGAAGAAATAAACGGAGTAACGAAGAAAGAAACGGAGAAACGGAGAAACGAAGAAAGAAACGAAGAAACGAACAAAGAAACGGAGATACGAACAAAGAAACGGAGAAACGAACAAAGAAACGGAGGAACGAACAAAGAAACGGAGGAACGGAGAAATAAATGGAGAAGCGAAGAAATAAACGGAGAAACGAAGAAAGAAACGGAGAAACGAAGAAAGAAACGGAGAAACGAAGAAAGAAACGGAGAAACGAAGAAAGAAATGGAGAAAACGGACGAAGAAACGGAGAAACGAAGAAAGAAACGGAGAA
Source organism: Ptiloglossa arizonensis (assembly GCF_051014685.1). Lineage (NCBI taxonomy): Eukaryota > Metazoa > Arthropoda > Insecta > Hymenoptera > Colletidae > Ptiloglossa > Ptiloglossa arizonensis. The sequence goes on along the minus strand of NW_027478480.1, from coordinate 887,892 downwards.
ACGAACAAAGAAACGGAGAAACGAACAAAGAAACGGAGGAACGGAGAAATAAATGGAGAAACGAAGAAATGATCGGAGAAACGAACAAGGAAACGGAGAAACGAAGAAAGAAACGGAGAAACCAAGAAAGAAACGAAGAAAGAAACGCAGAAACGAAGAAAGAAACGGAGAAACGAACAAAGAAACGGAGAAACGAACAAAGAATCGGAGGAACGGAGAAATAAATGGAGAAGCGAAGAAATAAACGGAGAAACGAAGAAAGAAACGGAGAAACGAAGAAAGAAACGGAGAAACGAAGAAAGAAACGGAGAAACGAAGAAAGAAACGGAGAAACGAAGAAACAAACGGAGAAACGAAGAAAGAAACGTCGAAATAAATGGAGAAACGAAGAAATAAACCGAAAAACGGAAAAAGAAACGGAGAAACGAAGAAAGAGACGGAGAAACGAAGAAAGAAACGGAGAAACGGAGAAATAAATGGAGAAACGAAGAAATAAACGGAGTAACGAAGAAAGAAACGGAGAAACGGAGAAACGAAGAAAGAAACGAAGAAACGAACAAAGAAACGGAGAAACGAACAACGAAACGCAGAAACGAAGAAAGAAACGGGGAAACGAAGAAAGAAACGGAGAAACGAAGAAAAAGACGGAGAAACGTAGAAAGAAACTGAGATACGAACAAAGAAACGGAGAAACGAACAAAGAAACGGAGGAACGAACAAAGAAACGGAGGAACGGAGAAATAAATGGAGAAGCGAAGAAATAAACGGAGAAACGAAGAAAGAAACGGAGAAACGAAGAAAGAAACGGAGAAACGAAGAAAGAAACGGAGAAACGAAGAAAGAAACGGAGAAACGAAGAAAGAAACGGAGAAACGGAGAAATAAATGGAGAAACGAAGAAATAAACGGAGAAACGAAGAAAGAAACGGAGAAACGGAGAAATAAATGGAGAAACGAAGAAATAAACGGAGGAACGAACAAAGAAACGGAGAAACGAACAAAGAAACGGAGGAACGGAGAAATAAATGGAGAAACGAAGAAATAAACGGAGAAACGAACAAGGAAACGGAGAAACGAAGAAAGAAACGGAGAAACCAAGAAAGAAACGAAGAAAGAAACGGAGAATCGAAGAAAGAGACGGAGAAACGATGAAAGAAACGGAGAAACGAACAAAGAAACGGAGAAACGAACAAAGAAACGGAGACACGAACAAAGAAACGGAGGAACGGAGAAATAAATGGAGAAGCGAAGAAATAAACGGAGAAACGAAGAAAGAAACGGAGAAACGAAGAAAGAAACGGAGAAACGAACAAAGGAACGGAGAAACGAACAAAGAAATGGAGGAACGGAGAAATAAATGGAGAAACGAAGAAATAAACGGAGAAACCAACAAGGAAACGGAGAAACGAAGAAAGAATCGGCGAAACCAAGAAAGATACGAAGAAAGAAACGGAGAATCGAAGAAAGAAACGGAGAAACGATGAAAGAAACGGAGAAACGAACAAAGAAACGTAGAAACGAACAAAGAAACGGAGACACGAACAAAGAAACGGAGGAACGGAGAAATAAATGGAGAAGCGAAGAAATAAACGGAGAAGCGAAGAAAGAAACGGAGAAACGAGGAAAGAAACGGAGAAACGAAGAAAGAAACGGAGAATCGAAGAAAGAAACGGAGAAACGAAGAAAGAAACGGAGAAACGAAGAAAGAAACGGAGAAACGAAGAAAGAAATGGAGAAACGAACGAAGAAACGGAGAAACGAAGAAAGAAACGGAGAAACGAACAAAGAAACGGAGAAACGAACAATGAAACGGAGGAACGTAGAAATAAATGGAGAAACGAAGAAATAATCGGAGAAACGAACAAGGAAACGGAGAAACGAAGAAAGAAACGGAGAAACCAAGAAAGAAACGAAGAAAGAAACGGAGAAACGAAGAAAGAAACGGAGAAACGAACAAAGAAACGGAGAAACGAACAAAGAATCGGAGGAACGGAGAAATAAATGGAGAAGCGAAGAAATAAACGGAGAAACGAAGAAAGAAACGGAGAAACGAAGAAAGAAACGGAGAAACGAAGAAAGAAACGGAGAAACGAACAAAGAAACGGAGAAACGAACAAAGAATCGGAGGAACGGAGAAATAAATGGAGAAGCGAAGAAATAATCGGAGAAACGAAGAAAGAAACGGAGAAACGAAGAAAGAAACAGAGAAACGAACAATGAAACGCAGAAACGAAGAATGAAACGGAGAAACGAAGAAATAAACGGAGAAATGAAGAAAGAAGCGGAGAAACGGAGAAATAAATGCAGAAACGAAGAAATAAACGGAGAAACGAAGAGAGAAACGGTGAAACGAAGAAAGAAACGGAGAAACGAAGAAATAAACGGAGAAACGAAGAAAGACACGAAGAAACGAAGAAAGAAACGGAGAAACGAACAAAGAAACGGAGAAACGAACAAAGAAACGGAGAAACGAACAAAGAAACGTAGGAACGGAGAAGTGAATGGAGAGGCGAAGAAATAAACGGAGAAACGAAGAAAGAAACGGAGAAACGAAGAAAGAAATGGAGAAACGAACGAAGAAACGGAGAAACGAAGAAAGAAACGGAGAAACGAACAAAGAAACGGAGAAACGAAGAAAGAAACGGAGAAACGAACAAAGAAACGGAGAGACGAACAAAGAAACGGAGGAACGGAGAAATAAATGGAGAAACGAAGAAATAAACGGAGAAACGAACAAAGAAACGGAGAAACGAACAAAGAAACGGAGAAACGAACAAAGAAACGGAGGAACGGAGAAGTGAATGGAGAAGCGAAGAAATAAACGGAGAAACGAAGAAAGAAACGGAGAAACGAAGAAAGAAACGGAGAAACGAAGAAAGAAACGGAGAAACGAAGAAAGAAACGGAGAAACGAAGAAACAAACGGAGAAACGAAGAAAGAAACGGAGAAATAAATGAAGAAACGAAGAAATAAACCGAAAAAACGGAAAAAGAAACGGAGAAACGAAGAAAGAAACGGAGAAACGGAGAAATAAATGGAGAAACGAAGAAATAAACGGAGTAACGAAGGAAGAAACGGAGAAACGGAGAAAGAAACGGAGAAACGAAGATGTAAACGGAGAAACGTAGAAAGACACGAAGAAACGAAGAAAGAAACGGAGAAACGAACAAAGAAACGGAGAAACGAAGAAAGACACGAAGAAACGAAGAAAGAAACGGAGAAACGAACAAAGAAACGGAGAGACGAAGAAAGAAACGGAGAAACGAAGAAAGAAGCGGAGAAACGAACAAAGAAGCGGAGAAACGAAGGAAGAAACGGAGAAACGAAGAAAGAAACGCAGAAACGAAGAAAGAAACGGAGAAACGAAGAAAGAAACGGAGAAACGAAGAAAGAAACGGAGAAACGGAGAAATAAATGGAGAAACGAAGAAATAAACGGAGAAACGAAGAAAGAAACGGAGAAACGGAGAAAGAAACGGAGAAACGAAGAAATAAACGGAGAAACGAAGAATGAAACGGAGAAACGAAGAAAGAAACGGGGAAATAAATGGAGAAACGAAGATATAAACGGAGAAACGAAGAAAGAAACGGAGAAACGAAGAAAGAAACGGAGAAACGAAGAAAGAAACAGAGAAACGGAGAAAGAAACGGAGAAACGAAGAAATAAACCGAGAAACGGAGAAAGAAACGGAGAAACGAAGAAAGAAACAGAGAAACGAACAATGAAACGCAGAAACGAAGAATGAAACGGAGAAACGAAGAAATAAACGGAGAAATGAAGAAAGAAACGGAGAAACGGAGGAATAAATGGAGAAACGAAGAAATAAACGGAGAAACGAAGAGAGAAACGGTGAAACGAAGAAAGAAACGGAGAAACGAAGAAAGAAACGGAGAAACGAAGAAAAAGACGGAGAAACGTAGAAAGAAACGGAGATACGAACAAAGAAACGCAGAAACGAAGAATGAAACGGAGAAACGAAGAAATGAACGGAGAAATGAGGAAGGTAACGGAGAAACAAAGAAAGGAACGGAGAAACGAAGAAAGAAACGGAGATACGAACAAAGAAACGGAGAAACGAAGAAAGAAACGGAGAGACGAAGAAAAAGACGGAGAAACGTAAAAAGAAACGGAGATACGAACAAAGAAACGGAGAAACGAACAAAGAAACGGAGGAACGGAGAAATAAATGGAGAAACGAAGAAACAAACGGAGAAACGAACAAAGAAACGGAGAAACGAACAAAGAAACGGAGGAACGGAGAAATAAATGGAGAAACGAAGAAATAAACGGAGAAACGAAGAAAGAAACGGAGAAACGAACAAAGAAACGGAGAAACGAACAAAGAAACGGAGGAACGGAGAAATAAATGGAGAAACGAAGAAATAAACGGAGAAACGAACAAGGAAACGGAGAAACGAAGAAAGAAACGGAGGAACGGAGAAATAAATGGAGAAACGAAGAAATAAACGGAGAAACGAACAAGGAAACGGAGAAACGAAGAAAGAAACGGAGAAACGAAGAAAAAGACGGAGAAACGAAGAAAGAAACGGAGAAACGAAGGAAGAAACGGAGAAACGAAGAAAGAAACGCAGAAACGAAGAAAGAAACGGAGAAACGAAGAAAGAAACGGAGAAACGAAGAAAGAAACGGAGAAACGGAGAAAGAAACGGAGAAACGGAGAAATAAATGGAGAAACGAAGAAATAAACGGAGTAACGAAGAAAGAAACGGAGAAACGGAGAAAGAAACGGAGAAACGAAGAAATAAACGGAGGAACGGAGAAATAAATGCAGAAACGAAGAAATAAACGGAGAAACGAACAAGGAAACGGAGAAACGAAGAAAGAAACGGAGAAACGAAGAAAGAAACGGAGAAACGAAGAAAGAAACGGAGAAACGAAGAAACAAACGGAGAAACGAAGAAAGAAACGGAGAAATAAATGGAGAAACGAAGAAATAAACCGAAAAACGGAAAAAGAAACGGAGAAACGAAGAAAGAGACGGAGAAACGAAGACAGAAACGGAGAAACGGAGAAATAAATGGAGAAACGAAGAAATTAACGGAGAAACGAAGAAAGACACGAAGAAACGAAGAAAGAAACGGAGAAACGAAGAAAGAAACGGAGAAACGAAGACAGAAACGGAGAAACGAAGAAAGAAGCGGAGAAACGAACAAAGAAACGGAGAAACGAAGGAAGAAACGGAGAAACGCAGAAACGAAGAAAGAAACGGGGAAACGAAGAAAGAAACGGAGAAACGAAGAAAGAAACGGAGAAACGAAGATAGAAACGGAGATACGAACAAAGAAACGGAGAAACGAAGAAAGAAACGGAGAAACGAAGAAAAAGACGGAGAAACGAAGAAAGAAACGGAGAAATAAATGGAGAAACGAAGAAATAAACCGAAAAACGGGAAAAGAAACGGAGATACGAAGAAAGAAACGGAGAAACGAAGAAAAAGACGGAGAAACGAAGAAAGAAACGGAGAAATAAATGGAGAAACGAAGAAATAAACCGAAAAACGGAAAAAGAAACGGAGAAACGAAGGAAGAAACGGAGAAACGAAGAAAGAAACGCAGAAACGAAGAAAGAAACGGAGAAACGAAGAAACAAACGGAGAAACGAAGAAAGAAACGGAGAAATAAATGGAGAAACGAAGAAATAAACCGAAAAACGGAAAAAGAAACGGAGAAACGAAGAAAGAGACGGAGAAACGAAGAAAGAAACGGAGAAACGGAGAAATAATTGCAGAAACGTAGAAATAAACCGTAAAACGGAAAAAGAAACGGAGAAACGGAGAAAGAAACGGAGAAACGAAGAAATAAACGGAGAAACGAAGAAAGACACGAAGAAACGAAGAAAGAAACGGAGAAACGAACAAAGAAACGGAGAATCGAACAAAGAAACGGAGGAACGGAGAAGTGAATGGAGAAGCGAAGAAATAAACGGAGAAACGAAGAAAGAAACGGAGAAACGAAGAAAGAAACGCAGAAACGAAGAAAGAAACGGAGAAACGAGAAAAGAAACGGAGAAACGAAGAAACAAACGGAGAAACGAAGAAAGAAACGGAGAAATAAATGGAGAAACGAAGAAATAAACCGAAAAACGGAAAAAGAAACGAAGAAACGAAGAAAGAGACGGAGAAACGAAGAAAGAAACGGAGAAACGGAGAAATAAATGGAGAAACGAAGAAATAAACGGAGTAACGAAGAAAGAAACGGAGAAACGAAGAAAGAAACGGGGAAACGAAGAAAGAAACGGAGAAACGAAGAAAGAATCGGAGAAACGAAGAAAGAAACGGAGATACGAACAAAGAAACGCAGAAACGAAGAATGAAACGGAGAAACGAAGAAATGAACGGAGAAATGAGGAAGGTAACGGAGAAACAAAGAAAGGAACGGAGAAACGAAGAAAGAAACGGAGAAACGAAGAAAGAAACGGAGAAACGAAGAAAGAAACGGAGAAACGGAGAAATAAATGGAGAAACGAAGAAAGACACGAAGAAACGAAGAAAGAAACGGAGAAACGAACAAAGAAACGGAGAAACGAAGAAAGAAACGGAGAAACGAAGAAAGAAGCGGAGAAACGGAGAAATAAATGGAGAAACGAAGAAATAAACGGAGAAACGAAGAAAGAAACGGAGAAAGAAACGGAGAAACGAAGAAATAAACGGAGAAACGAAGAAAGACACGAAGAAACGAAGAAAGAAACGGAGAAACGAAGAAAGAAACGGAGAAACGAAGAAAGAAACGGAGAAACGAAGAAATAAACGGAGAAACGAACAAAGAAACGGAGAAACGAAGAAAGAAACGGAGAAACGAAGAAAGAAACGCACAAAAGAAAAAAGAAACGGAGAGACGAAGATAGAAACGGAGAAACGAAGAAAGAAACGGAGAAACGGAGAAATAAATGGAGAAACGAAGAAATAAACGGAGAAACGAAGAAAGAAACGGAGAAACGGAGAAAGAAACGCAGAAACGAAGAAAGAAACGGAGAAACGAAGAAAGAAACGGGGAAACGAAGAAAGAAACGGAGAAACGGAGAAATAAATGGAGAAACGAAGAAATAAACGGAGAAACGAAGAAAGAAACGGAGAAACGAAAAAAGAAACGGAGAAACGAAGAAACAAACGGAGAAACGAAGAAAGAAACGGAGAAACGGAGAAATAAATGGAGAAACGAAGAAATAAACGGAGAAACGAAGAGAGAAACGGAGAAACGAAGAAAGAAACGGAGAAACGAAGAAAGAAACGGGGAAACGAAGAAAGAAACGGAGAAACGAAGAAAGAATCGGAGAAACGAAGAAAGAAACGGAGATACGAACAAAGAAACGCAGAAACGAAGAATGAAACGGAGAAACGAAGAAATGAACGGAGAAATGAGGAAGGTAACGGAGAAACAAAGAAAGGAACGGAGAAACGAAGAAAGAAACGGAGAAACGAAGAAAGAAACGGAGAAACGAAGAAAGAAACGGAGAAACGGAGAAATAAATGGAGAAACGAAGATATAAACGGAGTAACGAAGAAAGAAACGGAGAAACCGAGAAAGAAACGGAGAAACGAAGAAATAAACGGAGAAACGAAGAAAGACACGAAGAAACGAAGAAAGAAACGGAGAAACGAACAAAGAAACGGAGAAACGAAGAAAGAAACGGAGAAACGAAGAAAGAAGCGGAGAAACGGAGAAATAAATGGAGAAACGAAGAAATAAACGGAGAAACGAAGAAAGAAACGGAGAAAGAAACGGAGAAACGAAGAAATAAACGGAGAAACGAAGAAAGACACGAAGAAACGAAGAAAGAAACGGAGAAACGAAGAAAGAAACGGAGAAACGAAGAAAGAAACGGAGAAACGAAGAAATAAACGGAGAAACGAACAAAGAAACGGAGAAACGAAGAAAGAAACGGAGAAACGAACAATGAAACGCAGAAACGAAGAATGAAACGGAGAAACGAAGATATAAACGGAGAAATGAAGAAAGAAACGGAGAAACAAAGAAAGAATCGGAGAAACGAACAAAGAAACGGAGAAACGAAGAAAAAAACGGGGAAATAAATGGAGAAACGAAGATATAAACGGAGAAACGAAGAAAGAAACGGAGAAACGAAGAAATAAACGGAGAAACGAAGAAAGAAGCAAAGAAACGGAGAAAGAAACGGAGAAACGAAGAAATAAACCGAGAAACGGAGAAAGAAACGGAGAAACGAAGAAAGAAACAGAGAAACGAACAATGAAACGCAGAAACGAAGAATGAAACGGAGAAACGAAGAAATAAACGGAGAAATGAAGAAAGAAACGGAGAAACGGAGAAATAAATGGAGAAACGAAGAAATAAACGGAGAAACGAAGAGAGAAACGGTGAAACGAAGAAAGAAACGGAGAAACGAAGAAAGAAACGGAGAAACGAAGAAAGAAACGGAGAAACGAAGAAAAAGACGGAGAAACGTAGAAAGTAACGGAGATACGAACAAAGAAACGGAGAAACGAACAAAGAAACGGAGGAACGGAGAAATAAATGGAGAAACGAAGAAATAAACGGAGAAGCGAACAAGGAAACGGAGAAACGAAGAAAGAAACGGAGAAACCAAGAAAGAAACGAAGAAAGAAACGGAGAATCGAAGAAAGAAACGGAGAAACGAAGAAAGAAACGGAGAAACCAAGGAAGAAACGGAGAAAGAAACGGAGAAACGAAGAAAGAAACGGAGAAACGAAGAAAGAAACGGAGAAACGAACAAAGTAACGGAGAAACGAACAAAGAAACGGAGGAACGGAGAAATAAATGGAGAAGCGAAGAAATAAACGGAGAAACGAAGAAAGCAACGGAGAAACGAACAAAGAAACGGAGAAACGAACAAAGAAACGGATACGCGAACAAAGAAACGGAGGAACGGAGAAATAAATGGAGAAGCGAAGAAATAAACGGAGAAACGAACAAGGAAACGGAGAAACGAAGAAAGAAACGGAGAAACCAAGAAAGAAACGAAGAAAGAAACGGAGAAACGAAGAAAGAAACGGAGAAACGAAGAAAGAAACGGAGAAACGAACAAAGTAACGGAGAAACGAACAAAGAAACGGAGGAACGGAGAAACAAATGGAGAAGCGAAGAAATAAACGGAGAAACGAAGAAAGAAACGGAGAAACGAAGAAATAAACGGAGAAACGAAGAAAGAAGCAGAGAAACGGAGAAAGAAACGGAGAAACGAAGATGTAAACGGAGAAACGTAGAAAGACACGAAGAAACGAAGAAAGAAACGGAGAAACGAACAAAGAAAGGGAGAAACGAAGAAAGAAACGGAGAAACGAACAAAGAAACGGAGAAACGAAGAATGAAACGGAGAAACGAACAAGGAAACGGAGAAACGAACAAAGAAACGGAGGAACGGAGAAATAAATGGAGAAACGAAGAAATAAACGGAGAAACGAACAAGGACACGGAGAAACGAAGAAAGAAACGGAGAAACCAAGAAAGAAACGAAGAAAGAAACGGAGAAACGAAGAAAGAAACGGAGAAACGAACACAGAAACGGAGAAACGAAGAAAGAAACGGAGAAACGAAAACAGAAACGGAGAAACGAAGAAAGAAACGGAGAAACGAAGAAAGAAGCGGAGAAACGAACAAAGAAACGGAGAAACGAAGGAAGAAACGGAGAAACGGAGAAAGAAACGCAGAAACGAAGAAAGAAACGGAGAAACGAAGAAATAAACGGAGAAACGAAGAAAGAAGCAGAGAAACGGAGAAAGAAACGGAGAAACGAAGAAATAAACCGAGAAACGGAGAAAGAAACGGAGAAACGAAGAAAGAAACAGAGAAACGAACAATGAAACGCAGAAACGAAGAATGAAACGGAGAAACGAAGAAATAAACCGAGAAACGGAGAAAGAAACGGAGAAACGAAGAAAGAAACAGAGAAACGAAAAATGAAACGCAGAAACGAAGAATGAAACGGAGAAACGAAGAAATAAACGGAGAAATGAAGAAAGAAACGGAGAAACGGAGAAATAAATGGAGAAACGAAGAAATAAACGGAGAAACGAAGAGAGAAACGGTGAAACGAAGAAAGAAACGGAGAAACGAAGAAAGAAACGGAGAAACGAACAAAGAAACGGAGAAACGAAGAAAGAAACGGAGAAACGAAGAAACAAACGGAGAAACGAAGAAAGAAACGGAGAAATAAATGGAGAAACGAAGAAATAAACCGAAAAACGGAAAAAGAAACGGAGAAACGAAGAAAGAGACGGAGAAACGAAGAAAGAAACGGAGAAACGGAGAAATAAATGGAGAAACGAAGAAATAAACCGAAAAACGGAAGAAGAAACGGAGAAACGAAGAAAGAGGCGGAGAAACGAACAAAGAAACGGAGGAACGGAGAAGTGAATGGAGAAGCGAAGAAATAAACGGAGAAACGAAGAAAGAAACGGAGAAACGAAGAAAGAAACGGAGAAACGAAGAAAGAAACGGAGAAACGAAGAAAGAAACGGGGAAATAAATGGAGAAACGAAGAAAGAAACGGAGAAACGGAGAAAGAAACGGAGAAACGAAGAGAGAAACGGTGAAACGAAGAAAGAAACGGAGAAACGGAGAAATAAATGGAGAAACGAAGAAATAAACGGAGAAACGAAGAAAGAAACGGAGAAACGGAGAAAGAAACGGAGAAACGAAGAAATAAACGGAGAAACGAAGAATGAAACGGAGAAACGAAGAAAGAAACGGGGAAATAAATGGAGAAACGAAGAAAGAAACGGAGAAACGGAGAAAGAAACGGAGAAACGAAGAAATAAACGGAGAAACGAAGAAAGACACGAAGAAACGAAGAAAGAAACGGAGAAACGAACAAAGAAACGGAGAAACGAACAAAGAAACGGAGGAACGGAGAAGTGAATGGAGAAGCGAAGAAATAAACGGAGAAACGTAGAAAGAAACGGAGAAACGAAGAAAGAAACGGAGAAACGAAGAAAGAAACGGAGAAACGAACAAAGAAACGGAGAAACGAAGAAAGAAACGGAGAAACGAAGAAAGAAGCGGAGAAACGAACAAAGAAACGGAGAAACGAAGGAAGAAACGGAGAAACGAAGAAAGAAACGCAGAAACGAAGAAAGAAACGGAGAAACGAAGAAATAAACGGAGAAACGAAGAAAGAAGCAGAGAAACGGAGAAAGAAACGGAGAAACGAAGAAATAAACCGAGAAACGGAGAAAGAAACGGAGAAACGAAGAAAGAAACAGAGAAACGAACAATGAAACGCAGAAACGAAGAATGAAACGGAGAAACGAAGAAATAAACCGAGAAACGGAGAAAGAAACGGAGAAACGAAGAAAGAAACAGAGAAACGAACAATGAAACGCAGAAACGGAGAATGAAACGGAGAAACGAAGAAATAAACGGAGAAATGAAGAAAGAAACGGAGAAACGGAGAAATAAATGGAGAAACGAAGAAATAAACGGAGAAACGAAGAGAGAAACGGTGAAACGAAGAAAGAAACGGAGAAACGAAGAAAGAAACGGAGAAACGAACAAAGAAACGGAGAAACGAAGAAAGAAACGGAGAAACGAAGAAACAAACGGAGAAACGAAGAAAGAAACGGAGAAATAAATGGAGAAACGAAGAAATAAACCGAAAAACGGAAAAAGAAACGGAGAAACGAAGAAAGAGACGGAGAAACGAAGAAAGAAACGGAGAAACGGAGAAATAAATGGAGAAACGAAGAAATAAACCGAAAAACGGAAGAAGAAACGGAGAAACGAAGAAAGAGACGGAGAAACGAACAAAGAAACGGAGGAACGGAGAAGTGAATGGAGAAGCGAAGAAATAAACGGAGAAACGAAGAAAGAAACGGAGAAACGAAGAAAGAAACGGAGAAACGGAGAAAGAAACGGAGAAACGAAGAGAGAAACGGTGAAACGAAGAAAGAAACGGAGAAGCGGAGAAAGAAACGGAGAAACGGAGAAATAAATGGAGAAACGAAGAAATAAACGGAGAAACGAAGAAAGAAACGGAGAAACGGAGAAAGAAACGGAGAAACGAAGAAATAAACGGAGAAACGAAGAATGAAACGGAGAAACGAAGAAAGAAACGGGGAAATAAATGGAGAAACGAAGATATAAACGGAGAAACGAAGAAAGAAACGGAGAAACGAAGAAATAAACGGAGAAACGAAGAATGAATCGGAGAAACGAAGAAAGAAACGGGGAAATAAATGGAGAAACGAAGAAAGAAACGGAGAAACGGAGAAAGAAACGGAGAAACGAAGAAATAAACGGAGAAACGAAGAAAGACACGAAGAAACGAAGAAAGAAACGGAGAAACGAACAAAGAAACGGAGAAACGAACAAAGAAACGGAGGAACGGAGAAGTGAATGGAGAAGCGAAGAAATAAACGGAGAAACGTAGAAAGAAACGGAGAAACGATGAAAGAAACGGAGAAACGAAGAAAGAAACGGAGAAACGAACAAAGAAACGGAGAAACGAAGAAAGAAACGGAGAAACGAAGAAAGAAGCGGAGAAACGAACAAAGAAACGGAGAAACGAAGGAAGAAACGGAGAAACGAAGAAAGAAACGCAGAAACGAAGAAAGAAACGGAGAAACGAAGAAATAAACGGAGAAACGAAGAAAGAAGCAGAGAAACGGAGAAAGAAACGGAGAAACGAAGAAATAAACCGAGAAACGGAGAAAGAAACGGAGAAACGAAGAAAGAAACAGAGAAACGAACAATGAAACGCAGAAACGAAGAATGAAACGGAGAAACGAAGAAATAAACCGAGAAACGGAGAAAGAAACGGAGAAACGAAGAAAGAAACAGAGAAACGAACAATGAAACGCAGAAACGAAGAATGAAACGGAGAAACGAAGAAATAAACGGAGAAATGAAGAAAGAAACGGAGAAACGGAGAAATAAATGGAGAAACGAAGAAATAAACGGAGAAACGAAGAGAGAAACGGTGAAACGAAGAAAGAAACGGAGAAACGAAGAAAGAAACGGAGAAACGAACAAAGAAACGGAGAAACGAAGAAAGAAACGGAGAAACGAAGAAACAAACGGAGAAACGAAGAAAGAAACGGAGAAATAAATGGAGAAACGAAGAAATAAACCGAAAAACGGAAAAAGAAACGGAGAAACGAAGAAAGAGACGGAGAAACGAAGAAAGAAACGGAGAAACGGAGAAATAAATGGAGAAACGAAGAAATAAACCGAAAAACGGAAGAAGAAACGGAGAACGAAGAAAGAGACGGAGAAACGAACAAAGAAACGGAGGAACGGAGAAGTGAATGGAGAAGCGAAGAAATAAACGGAGAAACGAAGAAAGAAACGGAGAAACGAAGAAAGAAACGGAGAAACGAAGAAAGACACGGAGAAATGAAGAAAGAAACGGGGAAATAAATGGAGAAACGAAGAAAGAAACGGAGAAACGGAGAAAGAAACGGAGAAACGAAGAGAGGAACGGTGAAACGAAGAAAGAAACGGAGAAACGGAGAAATAAATGGAGAAACGAAGAAATAAACGGAGAAACGAAGAAAGAAACGGAGAAACGGAGAAAGAAACGGAGAAACGAAGAAATAAACGGAGAAACGAAGAATGAAACGGAGAAACGAAGAAAGAAACGGGGAAATAAGTGGAGAAACGAAGAAAGAAACGGAGAAACGGAGAAAGAAACGGAGAAACGAAGAAATAAACGGAGAAACGAAGAAAGACACGAAGAAACGAAGAAAGAAACGGAGAAACGAACAAAGAAACGGAGAAACGAACAAAGAAACGGAGGAACGGAGAAGTGAATGGAGAAGCGAAGAAATAAACGGAGAAACGTAGAAAGAAACGGAGAAACGAAGAAAGAAACGGAGAAACGAAGAAAGAAACGGAGAAACGAACAAAGAAACGGAGAAACGAAGAAAGAAACGGAGAAACGAAGAAAGGAGCGGAGAAACGAACAAAGAAACGGAGAAACGAAGGAAGAAACGGAGAAACGAAGAAAGAAACGCAGAAACGAAGAAAGAAACGGAGAAACGAAGATAGAAACGGAGAAACGAAGAAATAAATGGAGAAACGAAGAAATAAACGGAGAAACGAAGAAAGACACGAAGAAACGAAGAAAGAAACGGAGAAACGAACAAAGAAACGGAGAAACGAACAAACAAACGGAGGAACGGAGAAGTGAATGGAGAAGCGAAGAAATAAACGGAGAAACGGAGAAAGAAACGGAGAAACGGAGAAATAAATGGAGAAACGAAGAAATAAACGGAGTAACGAAGAAAGAAACGGAGAAACGGAGAAACGAAGAAATAAACGGAGGAACGGAGAAATAAACGGAGAAACGAAGAAAGAAACAGAGAATCGGAGAAAGAAATGGAGATACGAAGAAATAAACCGAGAAACGGAGAAAGAAACGGAGAAACGAAGAAAGAAACGGAGAAACGAAGAAAGAAACGGGGAAACGAAGAAAGAAACGGAGAAACGAAGAAAGAAACGGAGAAATAGATGGAGAAACGAAGAAATAAACCGAAAAACGGAAACAGAAACGGAGAAACGAAGAAAGAGACGGAGAAACGAAGAAAGAAACGGAGAAACGGAGAAATAAATGGAGAAACGAAGAAAGAAACGGAGAAACGAAGAAAGACACGAAGAAACGAAGAAAGAAACGGAGAAACGAACAAAGAAACGGAGAAACGAACAAACAAACGGAGGAACGGAGAAGTGAATGGAGAAGCGAAGAAATAAACGGAGAAACGTAGAAAGAAACGGAGAAACGAAGAAAGAAACGGAGAAACGAAGAAAGAAACGGAGAAACGAACAAAGAAACGGAGAAACGAAGAAAGAAACGGAGAAACGAAGAAAGGAGCGGAGAAACGAACAAAGAAACGGAGAAACGAAGAAAGAAACGGGGAAACGAAGAAAGAAACGGAGAAACGGAGAAATAAATGGAGAAACGAAGAAATAAACGGAGAAACGAAGAAAGAAACGGAGAAACGGAGAAAGAAACGGAGAAACGAAGAAATAAACGGAGAAACGAAGAATGAAACGGAGAAACGAAGAAAGAAACGGGGAAATAAATGGAGAAACGAAGATATAAACGGAGAAACGAAGAAAGAAACGGAGAAACGAAGAAATAAACGGAGAAACGAAGAAAGAAACAGAGAATCGGAGAAAGAAATGGAGATACGAAGAAATAAACCGAGAAACGGAGAAAGAAACGGAGAAACGAAGAAAGAAACGGAGAAACGAAGAAAGAAACGGGGAAACGAAGAAAGAAACGGAGAAACGAAGAAAGAAACGGAGAAATAGATGGAGAAACGAAGAAATAAACCGAAAAACGGAAACAGAAACGGAGAAACGAAGAAAGAGACGGAGAAACGAAGAAAGAAACGGAGAAACGGAGAAATAAATGGAGAAACGAAGAAAGAAACGGAGAAACGAAGAAAAAGACGGAGAAACGAAGAAAGAAACGGAGAAACGAAGGAAGAAACGGAGAAACGAAGAAAGAAACGCAGAAACGAAGAAAGAAACGGAGAAACGAAGAAAGAAACGGAGAAACGGAGAAAGAAACGGAGAAACGGAGAAATAAATGGAGAAACGAAGAAATAAACGGAGTAACGAAGAAAGAAACGGAGAAACGGAGAAACGAAGAAATAAACGGAGGAACGGAGAAATAAATGGAGAAACGAAGAAATAAACGGAGAAACGAACAAGGAAATGGAGAAACGAAGAAAGAAACGGAGAAACGAAGAAAGAAACGGAGAAACGAAGAAAGAAACGGAGAAACGAAGAAACAAACGGAGAAACGAAGAAAGAAACGGAGAAATAAATGGAGAAACGAAGAAATAAACCGAAAAACGGAAAAAGAAACGGAGAAACGAAGAAAGAGACGGAGAAACGAAGAAAGAAACGGAGAAACGGAGAAATAAATGGAGAAACGAAGAAATAAACGGAGAAACGAAGAAAGACACGAAGAAACGAAGAAAGAAACGGAGAAACGAACAAAGAAACGGAGAAACGAACAAAGAAACGGAGGAACGGAGAAGTGAATGGAGAAGCGAAGAAATAAACGGAGAAACGTAGAAAGAAACGGAGAAACGAAGAAAGAAACGGAGAAACGAAGAAAGAAACGGAGAAACGAACAAAGAAACGGAGAAACGAAGAAAGAAACGGAGAAACGAAGAAAGGAGCGGAGAAACGAACAAAGAAACGGAGAAACGAAGGAAGAAACGGAGAAACGAAGAAAGAAACGCAGAAACGAAGAAAGAAACGGAGAAACGAAGATAGAAACGGAGAAACGAAGAAAGAAACGGAGAAACGGGGAAATAAATGGAGAAACGTAGAAATAAACGGAGAAACGAAGAAAGAAACGGAGAAACGGAGAAAGAAACGCAGAAGCGAAGAAAGAAACGGAGAAACGAAGAAAGAAACGGGGAAACGAAGAAAGAAACGGAGAAACGGAGAAATAAATGGAGAAACGAAGAAATAAACGGAGAAACGAAGAAAGAAACGGAGAAACGGAGAAAGAAACGGAGAAACGAAGAAATAAACGGAGAAACGAAGAATGAAACGGAGAAACGAAGAAAGAAACGGGGAAATAAATGGAGAAACGAAGATATAAACGGAGAAACGAAGAAAGAAACGGAGAAACGAAGAAATAAACGGAGAAACGAAGAAAGAAACAGAGAATCGGAGAAAGAAATGGAGATACGAAGAAATAAACCGAGAAACGGAGAAAGAAACGGAGAAACGAAGAAAGAAACGGAGAAACGAAGAAAGAAACGGGGAAACGAAGAAAGAAACGGAGAAACGAAGAAAGAAACGGAGAAATAGATGGAGAAACGAAGAAATAAACCGAAAAACGGAAACAGAAACGGAGAAACGAAGAAAGAGACGGAGAAACGAAGAAAAAGACGGAGAAACGAAGAAAGAAACGGAGAAACGAAGGAAGAAACGGAGAAACGAAGAAAGAAACGCAGAAACGAAGAAAGAAACGGAGAAACGAAGAAAGAAACGGAGAAACGAAGAAAGAAACGGAGAAACGGAGAAAGAAACGGAGAAACGGAGAAATAAATGGAGAAACGAAGAAATAAACGGAGTAACGAAGAAAGAAACGGAGAAACGGAGAAACGAAGAAATAAACGGAGGAACGGAGAAATAAATGGAGAAACGAAGAAATAAACGGAGAAACGAACAAGGAAACGGAGAAACGAAGAAAGAAACGGAGAATCGAAGAAAGAAACGGAGAAACGAAGAAAGAAACGGAGAAACGAAGAAACAAACGGAGAAACGAAGAAAGAAACGGAGAAATAAATGGAGAAACGAAGAAATAAACCGAAAAACGGAAAAAGAAACGGAGAAACGAAGAAAGAGACGGAGAAACGAAGAAAGAAACGGAGAAACGGAGAAATAAATGGAGAAACGAAGAAATAAACGGAGAAACGAAGAAAGACACGAAGAAACGAAGAAAGAAACGGAGAAACGAACAAAGAAACGGAGAAACGAAGACAGAAACGGAGAAACGAAGAAAGAAGCGGAGAAACGAACAAAGAAACGGAGAAACGAAGGAAGAAACGGGGAAACGAAGAAAGAAACGCAGAAACGAAGAAAGAAACGGGGAAACGAAGAAAGAAACGGAGAAACGAAGAAAGAAACGGAGAAACGAAGAAAGAAACGGAGATACGAACAAAGAAACGGAGAAACGAAGAAAGAAACGGAGAAACGAAGAAAAAGACGGAGAAACGAAGAAAGAAACGGAGAAATAAATGGAGAAACGAAGAAATAAACCGAAAAACGGAAAAAGAAACGGAGAAACGAAGAAAGAGACGGAGAAACGAAGAAAGAAACGGAGAAACGAACAAAGAAACGGAGAAACGAACAAAGAAACGGAGGAACGGAGAAGTGAATGGAGAAGCGAAGAAATAAACGGAGAAACGAAGAAAGAAACGGGGAAACGAAGAAAGAAACGGAGAAACGAAGAAAGACACGGAGAAACGAAGAAACAAACGGAGAAACGAAGAAAGAAACGGAGAAATAAATGGTGAAACGAAGAAATAAACCGAAAAACGGAAAAAGAAACGGAGAAACGAAGAAAGAGACGGAGAAACGAAGAAAGAAACGGAGAAACGGAGAAATAAATGGAGAAACGAAGAAATAAACGGAGTAACGAAGAAAGAAACGGAGAAACGGAGAAAGAAACGGAGAAACGAAGAAATAAACGGAGAAACGAAGAAAGACACGAAGAAACGAAGAAAGAAACGGAGAAACGAACAAAGAAACGGAGAAACGAAGACAGAAACGGAGAAACGAAGAAAGAAGCGGAGAAACGAACAAAGAAACGGAGAAACGAAGGAAGAAACGGAGAAACGAAGAAAGAAACGCAGAAACGAAGAAAGAAACGGAGAAACGAAGATAGAAACGGAGAAACGAAGAAAGAAACGGAGAAACGGAGAAATAAATGGAGAAACGAAGAAATAAACGGAGAAACGAAGAAAGAAACGGAGAAACGGAGAAAGAAACGCAGAAACGAAGAAAGAAACGGAGAAACGAAGAAATAAACGGAGAAACGAAGAAAGACACGAAGAAACGAAGAAAGAAACGGAGAAACGAACAAAGAAACGGAGAAACGAAGAAAGAAACGGAGAAACGGAGAAATAAATGGAGAAACGAAGAAATAAACGGAGAAACGAAGAAAGAAACGGAGAAACGAAAAAAGAAACGGAGAAACGAAGAAACAAACGGAGAAACGAAGAAAGAAACGGAGAAATAAATGGAGAAACGAAGAAATAATCCGAAAAACGGAAAAAGAAACGGAGAAACGAAGAAAGAGACGGAGAAACGAAGAAAGAAACGGAGAAACGGAGAAATAAATGGAGAAACGAAGAAATAAACGGAGTAACGAAGAAAGAAACGGAGAAACGGAGAAAGAAACGGAGAAACGAAGAAATAAACGGAAAAATGAAGAAAGAAACGGAGAAACGAAGAAATAAACGGAGAAACGAAGAAAGAAACAGAGAAACGGAGAAAGAAACGGAGAAACGAAGAAATAAACCGAGAAACGGAGAAAGAAACGGAGAAACGAAGAAAGAAACAGAGAAACGAAGAAATAAACGGAAAAATGAAGAAAGAAACGGAGAAACGAAGAAATAAACGGAGAAACGAAGAATGAAACGGAGAAACGGAGAAATAAATGGAGAAACGAAGATATAAACGGAGAAACGGAGAAAGAAACGGAGAAACGAAGAAATAAACGGAGAAACGAAGAAAGAAACGGAGAAACGAAGAAATAAACGGAGAAACGAAGAAAGACACGAAGAAACGAAGAAAGAAACGGAGAAACGAACAAAGAAACGGAGAAACGAAGAAAGAAACGGAGAAACGAAGAACGAAGCGGAGAAACGAACAAAGAAACGGAGAAACGAAGGAAGAAACGGAGAAACGAAGAAAGAAACGCAGAAACGAAGAGAGAAACGGAGAAACGAAGAAAGAAACGGAGAAACGAAGAAAGAAACGGAGAAACGGAGAAATAAATGGAGAAACGAAGAAATAAACGGAGAAACGAAGAAAGAAACGGAGAAACGGAGAAAGAAACGGAGAACGAAGAAATAACCGGAGAAACGAAGAAAGACACAAAGAAACGAAGAAAGAAACGGAGAAACGAAGATAGAAACGGAGAAACGAAGAAAGAAACGGAGAAACGAAGAAATAAACGGAGAAACGAAGAAATAAACCGAGAAACGTAGAAAGAAACGGAGAAACGAAGAAAGAAACAGAGAAACGAACAATGAAACGCAGAAACGAAGAATGAAACGGAGAAACGAAGAAATAAACGGAGAAATGAAGAAAGAAACGGAGAAACGGAGAAATAAATGGAGAAACGAAGAAATAAACGGAGAAACGAACAATGAAACGCAGAAACGAAGAATGAAACGGAGAAACGAAGATATAAACGGAGAAATGAAGAAAGAAACGGAGAAACAAAGAAAGAATCGGAGAAACGAACAAAGAAACGGAGAAACGAAGAATGAAACGGGGAAATAAATGGAGAAACGAAGATATAAACGGAGAAACGAAGAAAGAAACGGAGAAACGAAGAAATAAACGGAGAAACGAAGAAAGAAACAGAGAAACGGAGAAAGAAACGGAGAAACGAAGAAATAAACCGAGAAACGTAGAAAGAAACGGAGAAACGAAGAAAGAAACAGAGAAACGAACAATGAAACGCAGAAACGAAGAATGAAACGGAGAAACGAAGAAATAAACGGAGAAATGAAGAAAGAAACGGAGAAACGGAGAAATAAATGGAGAAACGAAGAAATAAACGGAGAAACGAAGAGAGAAACGGTGAAACGAAGAAAGAAACGGAGAAACGAAGAAAGAAACGAAGAAACGAAGAAAGAAACGGAGAAACGAAGAAAGAACCGGGGAAACGAAGAAAGAAACGGAGAGACGAAGAAAGAAACGGAGAAACGAAGAAAGAAACGGAGATACGAACAAAGAAACGGAGAAACGAAGAAAGAAACGGAGAAACCAAGAAAGAAACGAAGAAAGAAACGGAGAAACGAAGAAAGAAACGGAGAAACGAACAAAGTAACGGAGAAACGAACAAAGAAACGGAGGAACGGAGAAATAAATGGAGAAGCGAAGAAATAAACGGAGAAACGAAGAAAGAAACGGAGAAACGAACAAAGAAACGGAGAAACGAACAAAGAAACGGAGACACGAACAAAGAAACGGAGGAACGGAGAAATAAATGGAGAAGCGAAGAAATAAACGGAGAAACGAACAAGGAAACGGAGAAACGAAGAAAGAATCGGAGAAACCAAGAAAGAAACGAAGAAAGAAACGGAGAAACGAAGAAAGAAATGGAGAAACGAACGAAGAAACGGAGAAACGAAGAAAGAAACGGAGAAACGAACAAAGAAACGGAGAAACGAAGAAAGAAACGGAGAAACGAACAAAGAAACGGAGAAACGAAGAAATAAACCGAGAAACGAAGAAAGAAGCAGAGAAACGAAGAAAAAGACGGAGAAACGTAGAAAGAAACGGAGATACGAACAAAGAAACGTAGAAACGAAGAATGAAACGGAGAAACGAAGAAATGAACGGAGAAATGAGGAAGGTAACGGAGAAACAAAGAAAGGAACGGAGAAACGAAGAAAGAAACGGAGAAACGAAGAAAGAAACGGAGAAACGAAGAAAGAAACGGAGATACGAACAAAGAAACGGAGAAACGAAGAAAGAAACGGAGAAACGAAGAAAAAGACGGAGAAACGTAGAAAGAAACGGAGATACGAACAAAGAAACGTAGAAACGAAGAATGAAACGGAGAAACGAAGAAATGAACGGAGAAATGAGGAAGGTAACGGAGAAACAAAGAAAGGAACGGAGAAACGAAGAAAGAAACGGAGAAACGAAGAAAGAAACGGAGAAACGAAGAAAGAAACGGAGAAACGGAGAAATAAATGGAGAAACGAAGATATAAACGGAGTAACGAAGAAAGAAACGGAGAAACGGAGAAAGAAACGGAGAAACGAAGAAATAAACGGAGAAACGAAGAAAGACACGAAGAAACGAAGAAAGAAACGGAGAAACCAAGAAAGAAACGAAGAATAAACGGAGAAACGAAGAAAGAAACGGAGAAACGAACAAAGAAACGGAGAAACGAAGAAAGAAACGGAGAAACGAAGAAAGAAGCGGAGAAACGAAGAAAGAAACGGAGAAATAAATGGAGAAACGAAGAAATAAACCGAAAAACGGAAAAAAAAACGGAGAAACGAAGAAAGAGACGGAGAAACGAAGAAAGAAACGGAGAAACGGAGAAATAAATGGAGAAACGAAGAAATAAACCGAAAAACGGAAGAAGAAACGGAGAAACGAAGAAAGAGACCGAGAAACGAACAAAGAAACGGAGGAACGGAGTAGTGAATGGAGAAGCGAAGAAATAAACGGAGAAACGAAGAAAGAAACGGAGATACGAAGAAAGAAACGGAGAAACGAAGACAGACACGGAGAAACGAAGAAAGAAACGGGGAAATAAATGGAGAAACGAAGAAAGAAACGGAGAAACGGAGAAAGAAACGGAGAAACGAAGAGAGAAACGGTGAAACGAAGAAAGAAACGGAGAAACGGAGAAATAAATGGAGAAACGAAGAAATAAACGGAGAAACGAAGAAAGAAACGGAGAAACGGAGAAAGAAACGGAGAAACGAAGAAATAAACGGAGAAACGAAGAATGAAACGGAGAAACGAAGAAAGAAACGGGGAAATAAATGGAGAAACGAAGAAAGAAACGGAGAAACGGAGAATGAAACGGAGAAACGAAGAAATAAACGGAGAAACGAAGAAAGACACGAAGAAACGAAGAAAGAAACGGAGAAACGAACAAAGAAACGGAGAAACGAACAAAGAAACGGAGGAACGGAGAAGTGAATGGAGAAGCGAAGAAATAAACGGAGAAACGTAGAAAGAAACGGAGAAACGAAGAAAGAAACGGAGAAACGAAGAAAGAAACGGAGAAACGAACAAAGAAACGGAGAAACGAACAAAGAAACGGAGAAACGAAGAAAGAAGCGGAGAAACGAAGAAAGAAACGGAGAAACGAAGAAAGAAGCGGAGAAACGAACAAAGAAACGGAGAAACGAACAAAGAAACGGAGACACGAACAAAGAAATGGTGGAACGGAGAAATAAATGGAGAAGCGAAGAAATAAACGGAGAAACGAACAAGGAAACGGAGAAACGAAGAAAGAAACGGAGAAACCAAGAAAGAAACGAAGAAAGAAACGGAGAAACGAAGAAAGAAATGGAGAAACGAACGAAGAAACGGAGAAACGAAGAAAGAAACGGAGAAACGAACAAAGAAACGGAGAAACGAAGAAAGAAACGGAGAAACGAACAAAGAAACGGAGAAACGAAGAAATAAACCGAGAAACGAAGAAAGAAGCAGAGAAACGAAGAAAAAGACGGAGAAACGTAGAAAGAAACGGAGATACGAACAAAGAAACGTAGAAACGAAGAATGAAACGGAGAAACGAAGAAATGAACGGAGAAATGAGGAAGGTAACGGAGAAACAAAGAAAGGAACGGAGAAACGAAGAAAGAAACGGAGAAACGAAGAAAGAAACGGAGAAACGAAGAAAGAAACGGAGATACGAACAAAGAAACGGAGAAACGAAGAAAGAAACGGAGAAACGAAGAAAAAGACGGAGAAACGTAGAAAGAAACGGAGATACGAACAAAGAAACGTAGAAACGAAGAATGAAACGGAGAAACGAAGAAATGAACGGAGAAATGAGGAAGGTAACGGAGAAACAAAGAAAGGAACGGAGAAACGAAGAAAGAAACGGAGAAACGAAGAAAGAAACGGAGAAACGAAGAAAGAAACGGAGAAACGGAGAAATAAATGGAGAAACGAAGATATAAACGGAGTAACGAAGAAAGAAACGGAGAAACGGAGAAAGAAACGGAGAAACGAAGAAATAAACGGAGAAACGAAGAAAGACACGAAGAAACGAAGAAAGAAACGGAGAAACCAAGAAAGAAACGAAGAATAAACGGAGAAACGAAGAAAGAAACGGAGAAACGAACAAAGAAACGGAGAAACGAAGAAAGAAACGGAGAAACGAAGAAAGAAGCGGAGAAACGAAGAAAGAAACGGAGAAATAAATGGAGAAACGAAGAAATAAACCGAAAAACGGAAAAAAAAACGGAGAAACGAAGAAAGAGCCGGAGAAACGAAGAAAGAAACGGAGAAACGGAGAAATAAATGGAGAAACGAAGAAATAAACCGAAAAACGGAAGAAGAAACGGAGAAACGAAGAAAGAGACGGAGAAACGAACAAAGAAACGGAGGAACGGAGTAGTGAATGGAGAAGCGAAGAAATAAACGGAGAAACGAAGAAAGAAACGGAGATACGAAGAAAGAAACGGAGAAACGAAGACAGAAACGGAGAAACGAAGAAAGAAACGGGGAAATAAATGGAGAAACGAAGAAAGAAACGGAGAAACGGAGAAAGAAACGGAGAAACGAAGAGAGAAACGGTGAAACGAAGAAAGAAACGGAGAAACGGAGAAATAAATGGAGAAACGAAGAAATAAACGGAGAAACGAAGAAAGAAACGGAGAAACGGAGAAAGAAACGGAGAAACGAAGAAATAAACGGAGAAACGAAGAATGAAACGGAGAAACGAAGAAAGAAACGGGGAAATAAATGGAGAAACGAAGAAAGAAACGGAGAAACGGAGAATGAAACGGAGAAACGAAGAAATAAACGGAGAAACGAAGAAAGACACGAAGAAACGAAGAAAGAAACGGAGAAACGAACAAAGAAACGGAGAAACGAACAAAGAAACGGAGGAACGGAGAAGTGAATGAAAGAAGCGAAGAAATAAACGGAGAAACGTAGAAAGAAACGGAGAAACGAAGAAAGAAACGGAGAAACGAAGAAAGAAACGGAGAAACGAACAAAGAAACGGAGAAACGAAGAAAGAAACGGAGAAACGAAGAAAGAAGCGGAGAAACGAAGAAAGAAACGGAGAAACGAAGAAAGAAGCGGAGAAACGAACAAAGAAACGGAGAAACGAAGGAAGAAACGGAGAAACGAAGAAAGGAACGCAGAAACGAAGAAAGAAACGGAGAAACGAAGAAATAAACGGAGAAACGAAGAAAGAAGCAGAGAAACGGAGAAAGAAACGGAGAAACGAAGAAATAAACCGAGAAACGAAGAAAGAAGCAGAGAAACGGAGAAAGAAACGGAGAAACGAAGAAATAAACCGAGAAACGGAGAAAGAAACGGAGAAACGAAGAAAGAAACATGGAAACGAACAATGAAACGCAGAAACGAAGAATGAAACGGAGAAACGAAGAAATAAACCGAGAAACGGAGAAAGAAACGGAGAAACGAAGAAAGAAACAGAGAAACGAACAATGAAACGCAGAAACGAAGAATGAAACGGAGAAACGAAGAAATAAACGGAGAAATGAAGAAAGAAACGGAGAAACGGAGAAATAAATGGAGAAACGAAGAAATAAACGGAGAAACGAAGAGAGAAACGGTGAAACGAAGAAAGAAACGGAGAAACGAAGAAAGAAGCGGAGAAACGAACAAAGAAACGGAGAAACGAAGAAAGAAACGGAGAAACGAAGAAACAAACGGAGAAACGAAGAAAGAAACGGAGAAATAAATGGAGAAACGAAGAAATAAACCGAAAAACGGAAAAAGAAACGGAGAAACGAAGAAAGAGACGGAGAAACGAAGAAAGAAACGGAGAAACGGAGAAATAAATGGAGAAACGAAGAAATAAACCGAAAAACGGAAGAAGAAACGGAGAAACGAAGAAAGAGACGGAGAAACGAAGAAAGAAACGGAGAAACGGAGAAATAAATGGAGAAACGAAGAAATAAACGGAGAAACGAAGAAAGAAACGGAGAAACGGAGAAAGAAACGGAGAAACGAAGAAATAAACGGAGAAACGAAGAATGAAACGGAGAAACGAAGAAAGAAACGAAGAAACGAAGAAAGAAACGGAGAAACGAAGAAAGAAACGGGGAAACGAAGAAAGAAACGGAGAGACGAAGAAAGAAACGGAGAAACGAAGAAAGAAACGGAGATACGAACAAAGAAACGGAGAAACGAAGAAAGAAACGGAGAAACCAAGAAAGAAACGAAGAAAGAAACGGAGAAACGAAGAAAGAAACGGAGAAACGAACAAAGTAACGAAGAAACGAACAAAGAAACGGAGGAACGGAGAAATAAATGGAGAAGCGAAGAAATAAACGGAGAAACGAAGAAAGAAACGGAGAAACGAACAAAGAAACGGAGAAACGAACAAAGAAACGGAGACACGAACAAAGAAATGGAGGAACGGAGAAATAAATGGAGAAGCGAAGAAATAAACGGAGAAACGAACAAGGAAACGGAGAAACGAAGAAAGAAACGGAGAAACCAAGAAAGAAACGAAGAAAGAAACGGAGAAACGAAGAAAGAAATGGAGAAACGAACGAAGAAACGGAGAAACGAAGAAAGAAACGGAGAAACGAACAAAGAAACGGAGAAACGAAGAAAGAAACGGAGAAACGAACAAAGAAACGGAGAAACGAAGAAATAAACCGAGAAACGAAGAAAGAAGCAGAGAAACGAAGAAAAAGACGGAGAAACGTAGAAAGAAACGGAGATACGAACAAAGAAACGTAGAAACGAAGAATGAAACGGAGAAACGAAGAAATGAACGGAGAAATGAGGAAGGTAACGGAGAAACAAAGAAAGGAACGGAGAAACGAAGAAAGAAACGGAGAAACGAAGAAAGAAACGGAGAAACGAAGAAAGAAACGGAGATACGAACAAAGAAACGGAGAAACGAAGAAAGAAACGGAGAAACGAAGAAAAAGACGGAGAAACGTAGAAAGAAACGGAGATACGAACAAAGAAACGTAGAAACGAAGAATGAAACGGAGAAACGAAGAAATGAACGGAGAAATGAGGAAGGTAACGGAGAAACAAAGAAAGGAACGGAGAAACGAAGAAAGAAACGGAGAAACGAAGAAAGAAACGGAGAAACGAAGAAAGAAACGGAGAAACGGAGAAATAAATGGAGAAACGAAGATATAAACGGAGTAACGAAGAAAGAAACGGAGAAACGGAGAAAGAAACGGAGAAACGAAGAAATAAACGGAGAAACGAAGAAAGACACGAAGAAACGAAGAAAGAAACGGAGAAACCAAGAAAGACACGAAGAATAAACGGAGAAACGAAGAAAGAAACGGAGAAACGAACAAAGAAACGGAGAAACGATGAAAGAAACGGAGAAACGAAGAAAGAAGCGGAGAAACGAAGAAAGAAACGGAGAAATAAATGGAGAAACGAAGAAATAAACCGAAAAACGGAAAAAAAAACGGAGAAACGAAGAAAGAGACGGAGAAACGAAGAAAGAAACGGAGAAACGGAGAAATAAATGGAGAAACGAAGAAATAAACCGAAAAACGGAAGAAGAAACGGAGAAACGAAGAAAGAGACGGAGAAACGAACAAAGAAACGGAGGAACGGAGTAGTGAATGGAGAAGCGAAGAAATAAACGGAGAAACGAAGAAAGAAACGGAGATACGAAGAAAGAAACGGAGAAACGAAGACAGAAACGGAGAAACGAAGAAAGAAACGGGGAAATAAATGGAGAAACGAAGAAAGAAACGGAGAAACGGAGAAAGAAACGGAGAAACGAAGAGAGAAACGGTGAAACGAAGAAAGAAACGGAGAAACGGAGAAATAAATGGAGAAACGAAGAAATAAACGGAGAAACGAAGAAAGAAACGGAGAAACGGAGAAAGAAACGGAGAAACGAAGAAATAAACGGAGAAACGAAGAATGAAACGGAGAAACGAAGAAAGAAACGGGGAAATAAATGGAGAAACGAAGAAAGAAACGGAGAAACGAAGAAAGAAACGGAGAAACGGAGAAAGAATCGGAGAAACGAAGAAATAAACGGAGAAACGAAGAATGAAACGGAGAAACGAAGAAAGAAACGAAGAAACGAAGAAAGAAACGGAGAAACGAAGAAAGAAACGGGGAAACGAAGAAAGAAACGGAGAGACGAAGAAAGAAACGGAGAAACGAAGAAAGAAACGGAGATACGAACAAAGAAACGGAGAAACGAAGAAAGAAACGGAGAAACCAAGAAAGAAACGAAGAATGAAACGGAGAAACGAAGAAATGAACGGAGAAATGAGGAAGGTAACGGAGAAACAAAGAAAGGAACGGAGAAACGAAGAAAGAAACGGAGAAACGAAGAAAGAAACGGAGAAACGAAGAAAGAAACGGAGAAACGGAGAAATAAATGGAGAAACGAAGATATAAACGGAGTAACGAAGAAAGAAACGGAGAAACGGAGAAAGAAACGGAGAAACGAAGAAATAAACGGAGAAACGAAGAAAGACACGAAGAAACGAAGAAAGAAACGGAGAAACCAAGAAAGAAACGAAGAATAAACGGAGAAACGAAGAAAGAAACGGAGAAACGAACAAAGAAACGCAGAAACGAAGAAAGAAACGGAGAAACGAAGAAAGAAGCGGAGAAACGAAGAAAGAAACGGAGAAATAAATGGAGAAACGAAGAAATAAACCGAAAAACGGAAAAAAAAACGGAGAAACGAAGAAAGAGACGGAGAAACGAAGAAAGAAACGGAGAAACGGAGAAATAAATGGAGAAACGAAGAAATAAACCGAAAAACGGAAGAAGAACCGGAGAAACGAAGAAAGAGACGGAGAAACGAACAAAGAAACGGAGGAACGGAGTAGTGAATGGAGAAGCGAAGAAATAAACGGAGAAACGAAGAAAGAAACGGAGATACGAAGAAAGAAACGGAGAAACGAAGACAGAAACGGAGAAACGAAGAAAGAAACGGGGAAATAAATGGAGAAACGAAGAAAGAAACGGAGAAACGGAGAAAGAAACGGAGAAACGAAGAGAGAAACGGTGAAACGAAGAAAGAAACGGAGAAACGGAGAAATAAATGGAGAAACGAAGAAATAAACGGAGAAACGAAGAAAGAAACGGAGAAACGGAGAAAGAAACGGAGAAACGAAGAAATAAACGGAGAAACGAAGAATGAAACGGAGAAACGAAGAAAGAAACGGGGAAATAAATGGAGAAACGAAGAAAGAAACGGAGAAACGAAGAAAGAAACGGAGAAACGAAGAAAGAAACGGAGAAACGAACAAAGTAACGGAGAAACGAACAAAGAAACGGAGGAACGGAGAAATAAATGGAGAAGCGAAGAAATAAACGGAGAAACGAAGAAAGAAACGGAGAAACGAACAAAGAAACGGAGAAACGAACAAAGAAACGGAGACACGAACAAAGAAATGGAGGAACGGAGAAATAAATGGAGAAGCGAAGAAATAAACGGAGAAACGAACAAGGAAACGGAGAAACGAAGAAAGAAACGGAGAAACCAAGAAAGAAACGAAGAAAGAAACGGAGAAACGAAGAAAGAAATGGAGAAACGAACGAAGAAACGGAGAAACGAAGAAAGAAACGGAGAAACGAACAAAGAAACGGAGAAACGAAGATAGAAACGGAGAAACGAACAAAGAAACGGAGAAACGAAGAAATAAACCGAGAAACGAAGAAAGAAGCAGAGAAACGAAGAAAAAGACGGAGAAACGTAGAAAGAAACAGAGATACGAACAAAGAAACGGAGAAACGAAGAAATAAACCGAGAAGCGAAGAAAGAAGCAGAGAAACGAAGAAAAAGACGGAGAAACGTAGAAAGAAACGGAGATACGAACAAAGAAACGTAGAAACGAAGAATGAAACGGAGAAACGAAGAAATGAACGGAGAAATGAGGAAGGTAACGGAGAAACAAAGAAAGGAACGGAGAAACGAAGAAAGAAACGGAGAAACGAAGAAAGAAACGGAGAAACGAAGAAAGAAACGGAGATACGAACAAAGAAACGGAGAAACGAAGAAAGAAACGGAGAAACGAAGAAAAAGACGGAGAAACGTAGAAAGAAACGGAGATACGAACAAAGAAACGTAGAAACGAAGAATGAAACGGAGAAACGAAGAAATGAACGGAGAAATGAGGAAGGTAACGGAGAAACAAAGAAAGGAACGGAGAAACGAAGAAAGAAACGGAGAAACGAAGAAAGAAACGGAGAAACGAAGAAAGAAACGGAGAAACGGAGAAATAAATGGAGAAACGAAGATATAAACGGAGTAACGAAGAAAGAAACGGAGAAACGGAGAAAGAAACGGAGAAACGAAGAAATAAACGGAGAAACGAAGAAAGACACGAAGAAACGAAGAAAGAAACGGAGAAACCAAGAAAGAAACGAAGAATAAACGGAGAAACGAAGAAAGAAACGGAGAAACGAACAAAGAAACGGAGAAACGATGAAAGAAACGGAGAAACGAAGAAAGAAGCGGAGAA
This sequence comes from Ptiloglossa arizonensis, assembly GCF_051014685.1. Classification (NCBI taxonomy): domain Eukaryota; kingdom Metazoa; phylum Arthropoda; class Insecta; order Hymenoptera; family Colletidae; genus Ptiloglossa; species Ptiloglossa arizonensis. Next base: position 858,009 of record NW_027478480.1, on the reverse strand, counting down.
ACGAAGAAAGAAACGGAGAAATAAATGGAGAAACGAAGAAATAAACCGAAAAACGGAAAAAAAAACGGAGAAACGAAGAAAGAGACGGAGAAACGAAGAAAGAAACGGAGAAACGGAGAAATAAATGGAGAAACGAAGAAATAAACCGAAAAACGGAAGAAGAAACGGAGAAACGAAGAAAGAGACGGAGAAACGAACAAAGAAACGGAGGAACGGAGTAGTGAATGGAGAAGCGAAGAAATAAACGGAGAAACGAAGAAAGAAACGGAGATACGAAGAAAGAAACGGAGAAACGAAGACAGAAACGGAGAAACGAAGAAAGAAACGGGGAAATAAATGGAGAAACGAAGAAAGAAACGGAGAAACGGAGAAAGAAACGGAGAAACGAAGAGAGAAACGGTGAAACGAAGAAAGAAACGGAGAAACGGAGAAATAAATGGAGAAACGAAGAAATAAACGGAGAAACGATGAAAGAAACGGAGAAACGGAGAAAGAAACGGAGAAACGAAGAAATAAACGGAGAAACGAAGAATGAAACGGAGAAACGAAGAAAGAAACGGGGAAATAAATGGAGAAACGAAAAAAGAAACGGAGAAACGAAGAAAGAAACGGAGAAACGGAGAAAGAAACGGAGAAACGAAGAAATAAACGGAGAAACGAAGAATGAAACGGAGAAACGAAGAAAGAAACGAAGAAACGAAGAAAGAAACGGAGAAACGAAGAAAGAAACGGGGAAACGAAGAAAGAAACGGAGAGACGAAGAAAGAAACGGAGAAACGAAGAAAGAAACGGAGATACGAACAAAGAAACGGAGAAACGAAGAAAGAAACGGAGAAACCAAGAAAGAAACGAAGAAAGAAACGGAGAAACGAAGAAAGAAACGGAGAAACGAACAAAGTAACGGAGAAACGAACAAAGAAACGGAGGAACGGAGAAATAAATGGAGAAGCGAAGAAATAAACGGAGAAACGAAGAAAGAAACGGAGAAACGAACAAAGAAACGGAGAAACGAAGAAATAAACGGAGAAACGAAGAATGAAACGGAGAAACGAAGAAAGAAACGGGGAAACGGAGAAATAAATGGAGAAACGAAGATATAAACGGAGTAACGAAGAAAGAAACGGAGAAACGGAGAAAGAAACGGAGAAACGAAGAAATAAACGGAGAAACGAAGAAAGACACGAAGAAACGAAGAAAGAAACGGAGAAACCAAGAAAGAAACGAAGAATAAACGGAGAAACGAAGAAAGAAACGGAGAAACGAACAAAGAAACGGAGAAACGAAGAAAGAAACGGAGAAACGAAGAAAGAAGCGGAGAAACGAAGAAAGAAACGGAGAAATAAATGGAGAAACGAAGAAATAAACCGAAAAACGGAAAAAAAAACGGAGAAACGAAGAAAGAGACGGAGAAACGAAGAAAGAAACGGAGAAACGGAGAAATAAATGGAGAAACGAAGAAATAAACCGAAAAACGGAAGAAGAAACGGAGAAACGAAGAAAGTGACGGAGAAACGAACAAAGAAACGGAGGAACGGAGTAGTGAATGGAGAAGCGAAGAAATAAACGGAGAAACGAAGAAAGAAACGGAGATACGAAGAAAGAAACGGAGAAACGAAGACAGAAACGGAGAAACGAAGAAAGAAACGGGGAAATAAATGGAGAAACGAAGAAAGAAACGGAGAAACGGAGAAAGAAACGGAGAAACGAAGAGAGAAACGGTGAAACGAAGAAAGAAACGGAGAAACGGAGAAATAAATGGAGAAACGAAGAAATAAACGGAGAAACGAAGAAAGAAACGGAGAAACGGAGAAAGAAACGGAGAAACGAAGAAATAAACGGAGAAACGAAGAATGAAACGGAGAAACGAAGAAAGAAACGGGGAAATAAATGGAGAAACGAAGAAAGAAACGGAGAAACGAAGAAAGAAACGGAGAAACGAAGAAAGAAACGGAGAAACGAACAAAGTAACGGAGAAACGAACAAAGAAACGGAGGAACGGAGAAATAAATGGAGAAGCGAAGAAATAAACGGAGAAACGAAGAAAGAAACGGAGAAACGTAGAAAGAAACGGAGATACGAACAAAGAAACGTAGAAACGAAGAATGAAACGGAGAAACGAAGAAATGAACGGAGAAATGAGGAAGGTAACGGAGAAACAAAGAAAGGAACGGAGAAACGAAGAAAGAAACGGAGAAACGAAGAAAGAAACGGAGAAACGAAGAAAGAAACGGAGATACGAACAAAGAAACGGAGAAACGAAGAAAGAAACGGAGAAACGAAGAAAAAGACGGAGAAACGTAGAAAGAAACGGAGATACGAACAAAGAAACGTAGAAACGAAGAATGAAACGGAGATACGAAGAAATGAACGGAGAAATGAGGAAGGTAACGGAGAAACAAAGAAAGGAACGGAGAAACGAAGAAAGAAACGGAGAAACGAAGAAAGAAACGGAGAAACGAAGAAAGAAATGGAGAAACGGAGAAATAAATGGAGAAACGAAGATATAAACGGAGTAACGAAGAAAGAAACGGAGAAACGGAGAAAGAAACGGAGAAACGAAGAAATAAACGGAGAAACGAAGAAAGACACGAAGAAACGAAGAAAGAAACGGAGAAACCAAGAAAGAAACGAAGAATAAACGGAGAAACGAAGAAAGAAACGGAGAAACGAACAAAGAAACGGAGAAACGATGAAAGAAACGGAGAAACGAAGAAAGAAGCGGAGAAACGAAGAAAGAAACGGAGAAATAAATGGAGAAACGAAGAAATAAACCGAAAAACGGAAAAAAAAACGGAGAAACGAAGAAAGAGACGGAGAAACGAAGAAAGAAACGGAGAAACGGAGAAATAAATGGAGAAACGAAGAAATAAACCGAAAAACGGAAGAAGAAACGGAGAAACGAAGAAAGAGACGGACAAACGAACAAAGAAACGGAGGAACGGAGTAGTGAATGGAGAAGCGAAGAAATAAACGGAGAAACGAAGAAAGAAACGGAGATACGAAGAAAGAAACGGAGAAACGAAGACAGAAACGGAGAAACGAAGAAAGAAACGGGGAAATAAATGGAGAAACGAAGAAAGAAACGGAGAAACGGAGAAAGAAACGGAGAAACGAAGAGAGAAACGGTGAAACGAAGAAAGAAACGGAGAAACGGAGAAATAAATGGAGAAACGAAGAAATAAACGGAGAAACGAAGAAAGAAACGGAGAAACGGAGAAAGAAACGGAGAAACGAAGAAATAAACGGAGAAACGAAGAATGAAACGGAGAAACGAAGAAAGAAACGGAGAAACGAACAAAGTAACGGAGAAACGAACAAAGAAACGGAGGAACGGAGAAATAAATGGAGAAGCGAAGAAATAAACGGAGAAACGAAGAAAGAAACGGAGAAACGAACAAAGAAACGGAGAAACGAACAAAGAAACGGAGACACGAACAAAGAAATGGAGGAACGGAGAAATAAATGGAGAAGCGAAGAAATAAACGGAGAAACGAACAAGGAAACGGAGAAACGAAGAAAGAAACGGAGAAACCAAGAAAGAAACGAAGAAAGAAACGGAGAAACGAAGAAAGAAATGGAGAAACGAACGAAGAAACGGAAAAACGAAGAAAGAAACGGAGAAACGAACAAAGAAACGGAGAAACGAAGAAAGAAACGGAGAAACGAACAAAGAAACGGAGAAACGAAGAAATAAACCGAGAAACGAAGAAAGAAGCAGAGAAACGAAGAAAAAGACGGAGAAACGTAGAAAGAAACGGAGATACGAACAAAGAAACGTAGAAACGAAGAATGAAACGGAGAAACGAAGAAATGAACGGAGAAATGAGGAAGGTAACGGAGAAACAAAGAAAGGAACGGAGAAACGAAGAAAGAAACGGAGAAACGAAGAAAGAAACGGAGAAACGAAGAAAGAAACGGAGATACGAACAAAGAAACGGAGAAACGAAGAAAGAAACGGAGAAACGAAGAAAAAGACGGAGAAACGTAGAAAGAAACGGAGATACGAACAAAGAAACGTAGAAACGAAGAATGAAACGGAGAAACGAAGAAATGAACGGAGAAATGAGGAAGGTAACGGAGAAACAAAGAAAGGAACGGAGAAACGAAGAAAGAAACGGAGAAACGAAGAAAGAAACGGAGAAACGAAGAAAGAAACGGAGAAACGGAGAAATAAATGGAGAAACGAAGATATAAACGGAGTAACGAAGAAAGAAACGGAGAAACGGAGAAAGAAACGGAGAAACGAAGAAATAAACGGAGAAACGAAGAAAGACACGAAGAAACGAAGAAAGAAACGGAGAAACCAAGAAAGAAACGAAGAATAAACGGAGAAACGAAGAAAGAAACGGAGAAACGAAGAATGAAACGGAGAAACGAAGAAATGAACGGAGAAATGAGGAAGGTAACGGAGAAACAAAGAAAGGAACGGAGAAACGAAGAAAGAAACGGAGAAACGGAGAAAGAAACGGAGAAACGAAGAAAGAAACGGAGAAACCAAGAAAGAAACGAAGAAAGAAACGGAGAAACGAAGAAAGAAATGGAGAAACGAACGAAGAAACGGAAAAACGAAGAAAGAAACGGAGAAACGAACAAAGAAACGGAGAAACGAAGAAAGAAACGGAGAAACGAACAAAGAAACGGAGAAACGAAGAAATAAACCGAGAAACGAAGAAAGAAGCAGAGAAACGAAGAAAAAGACGGAGAAACGTAGAAAGAAACGGAGATACGAACAAAGAAACGTAGAAACGAAGAATGAAACGGAGAAACGAAGAAATGAACGGAGAAATGAGGAAGGTAACGGAGAAACAAAGAAAGGAACGGAGAAACGAAGAAAGAAACGGAGAAACGAAGAAAGAAACGGAGAAACGAAGAAAGAAACGGAGATACGAACAAAGAAACGGAGAAACGAAGAAAGAAACGGAGAAACGAAGAAAAAGACGGAGAAACGTAGAAAGAAACGGAGATACGAACAAAGAAACGTAGAAACGAAGAATGAAACGGAGAAACGAAGAAATGAACGGAGAAATGAGGAAGGTAACGGAGAAACAAAGAAAGGAACGGAGAAACGAAGAAAGAAACGGAGAAACGAAGAAAGAAACGGAGAAACGAAGAAAGAAACGGAGAAACGGAGAAATAAATGGAGAAACGAAGATATAAACGGAGTAACGAAGAAAGAAACGGAGAAACGGAGAAAGAAACGGAGAAACGAAGAAATAAACGGAGAAACGAAGAAAGACACGAAGAAACGAAGAAAGAAACGGAGAAACCAAGAAAGAAACGAAGAATAAACGGAGAAACGAAGAAAGAAACGGAGAAACGAACAAAGAAACGGAGAAACGAAGAAAGAAACGGAGAAACGAAGAAAGAAGCGGAGAAACGAAGAAAGAAAAGAGAAATAAATGGAGAAACGAAGAAATAAACCGAAAAACGGAAAAAAAAACGGAGAAACGAAGAAAGAGACGGAGAAACGAAGAAAGAAACGGAGAAACGGAGAAATAAATGGAGAAACGAAGAAATAAACCGAAAAACGGAAGAAGAAACGGAGAAACGAAGAAAGAGACGGAGAAACGAACAAAGAAACGGAGGAACGGAGTAGTGAATGGAGAAGCGAAGAAATAAACGGAGAAACGAAGAAAGAAACGGAGATACGAAGAAAGAAACGGAGAAACGAAGACAGAAACGGAGAAACGAAGAAAGAAACGGGGAAATAAATGGAGAAACGAAGAAAGAAACGGAGAAACGGAGAAAGAAACGGAGAAACGAAGAGAGAAACGGTGAAACGAAGAAAGAAACGGAGAAACGGAGAAATAAATGGAGAAACGAAGAAATAAACGGAGAAACGAAGAAAGAAACGGAGAAACGGAGAAAGAAACGGAGAAACGAAGAAATAAACGGAGAAACGAAGAATGAAACGGAGAAACGAAGAAAGAAACGGGGAAATAAATGGAGAAACGAAGAAAGAAACGGAGAAACGGAGAATGAAACGGAGAAACGAAGAAATAAACGGAGAAACGAAGAAAGACACGAAGAAACGAAGAAAGAAACGGAGAAACGAACAAAGAAACGGAGAAACGAACAAAGAAACGGAGGAACGGAGAAGTGAATGGAGAAGCGAAGAAATAAACGGAGAAACGTAGAAAGAAACGGAGAAACGAAGAAAGAAACGGAGAAACGAAGAAAGAAACGGAGAAACGAACAAAGAAACGGAGAAACGAAGAAAGAAACGGAGAAACGAAGAAAGAAGCGGAGAAACGAAGAAAGAAACGGAGAAACGAAGAAAGAAGCGGAGAAACGAACAAAGAAACGGAGAAACGAAGGAAGAAACGGAGAAACGAAGAAAGGAACGCAGAAACGAAGAAAGAATCGGAGAAACGAAGAAATAAACGGAGAAACGAAGAAAGAAGCAGAGAAACGGAGAAAGAAACGGAGAAACGAAAAAATAAACCGAGAAACGAAGAAAGAAGCAGAGAAACGGAGAAAGAAACGGAGAAACGAAGAAATAAACCGAGAAACGGAGAAAGAAACGGAGAAACGAAGAAAGAAACATGGAAACGAACATTGAAACGCAGAAACGAAGAATGAAACGGAGAAACGAAGAAATAAACCGAGAAACGGAGAAATAAATGGAGAAACGAAGAAATAAACCGAAAAACGGAAGAAGAAACGGAGAAACGAAGAAAGAGACGGAGAAACGAACAAAGAAACGGAGGAACGGAGTAGTGAATGGAGAAGCGAAGAAATAAACGGAGAAACGAAGAAAGAAACGGAGATACGAAGAAAGAAACGGAGAAACGAAGACAGAAACGGAGAAACGAAGAAAGAAACGGGGAAATAAATGGAGAAACGAAGAAAGAAACGGAGAAACGGAGAAAGAAACGGAGAAACGAAGAGAGAAACGGTGAAACGAAGAAAGAAACGGAGAAACGGAGAAATAAATGGAGAAACGAAGAAATAAACGGAGAAACGAAGAAAGAAACGGAGAAACGGAGAAAGAAACGGAGAAACGAAGAAATAAACGGAGAAACGAAGAATGAAACGGAGAAACGAAGAAAGAAACGGGGAAATAAATGGAGAAACGAAGAAAGAAACGGAGAAACGAAGAAAGAAACGGAGAAACGGAGAAAGAAACGGAGAAACGAAGAAATAAACGGAGAAACGAAGAAAGAAACGGAGAAACGAAGAAAGAAGCGGAGAAACGAACAAAGAAACGGAGAAACGAAGGAAGAAACGGAGAAACGAAGAAAGGAACGCAGAAACGAAGAAAGAAACGGAGAAACGAAGAAATAAACGGAGAAACGAAGAAAGAAGCAGAGAAACGGAGAAAGAAACGGAGAAACGAAAAAATAAACCGAGAAACGAAGAAAGAAGCAGAGAAACGGAGAAAGAAACGGAGAAACGAAGAAATAAACCGAGAAACGGAGAAAGAAACGGAGAAACGAAGAAAGAAACATGGAAACGAACAATGAAACGCAGAAACGAAGAATGAAACGGAGAAACGAAGAAATAAACCGAGAAACGGAGAAAGAAACGGAGAAACGAAGAAAGAAACAGAGAAACGAACAATGAAACGCAGAAACGAAGAATGAAACGGAGAAACGAAGAAATAAACGGAGAAATGAAGAAAGAAACGGAGAAACGGAGAAATAAATGGAGAAACGAAGAAATAAACGGAGAAACGAAGAGAGAAACGGTGAAACGAAGAAAGAAACGGAGAAACGAAGAAAGAAGCGGAGAAACGAACAAAGAAACGGAGAAACGAAGAAAGAAACGGAGAAACGAAGAAACAAACGGAGAAACGAAGAAAGAAACGGAGAAATAAATGGAGAAACGAAGAAATAAACCGAAAAACGGAAAAAGAAACGGAGAAACGAAGAAAGAGACGGAGAAACGAAGAAAGAAACGGAGAAACGGAGAAATAAATGGAGAAACGAAGAAATAAACCGAAAAACGGAAGAAGAAACGGAGAAACGAAGAAAGAGACGGAGAAACGAAGAAAGAAACGGAGAAACGGAGAAATAAATGGAGAAACGAAGAAATAAACGGAGAAACGAAGAAAGAAACGGAGAAACGGAGAAAGAAACGGAGAAACGAAGAAATAAACGGAGAAACGAAGAATGAAACGGAGAAACGAAGAAAGAAACGAAGAAACGAAGAAAGAAACGGAGAAACGAAGAAAGAAACGGGGAAACGAAGAAAGAAACGGAGAGACGAAGAAAGAAACGGAGAAACGAAGAAAGAAACGGAGATACGAACAAAGAAACGGAGAAACGAAGAAAGAAACGGAGAAACCAAGAAAGAAACGAAGAAAGAAACGGAGAAACAAAGAAAGAAACGGAGAAACGAACAAAGTAACGGAGAAACGAACAAAGAAACGGAGGAACGGAGAAATAAATGGAGAAGCGAAGAAATAAACGGAGAAACGAAGAAAGAAACGGAGAAACGAACAAAGAAACGGAGAAACGAACAAAGAAACGGAGACACGAACAAAGAAATGGAGGAACGGAGAAATAAATGGAGAAGCGAAGAAATAAACGGAGAAACGAACAAGGAAACGGAGAAACGAAGAAAGAAACGGAGAAACCAAGAAAGAAACGAAGAAAGAAACGGAGAAACGAAGAAAGAAATGGAGAAACGAACGAAGAAACGGAGAAACGAAGAAAGAAACGGAGAAACGAACAAAGAAACGGAGAAACGAAGAAAGAAACGGAGAAACGAACAAAGAAACGGAGAAACGAAGAAATAAACCGAGAAACGAAGAAAGAAGCAGAGAAACGAAGAAAAAGACGGAGAAACGTAGAAAGAAACGGAGATACGAACAAAGAAACGTAGAAACGAAGAATGAAACGGAGAAACGAAGAAATGAACGGAGAAATGAGGAAGGTAACGGAGAAACAAAGAAAGGAACGGAGAAACGAAGAAAGAAACGGAGAAACGAAGAAAGAAACGGAGAAACGAAGAAAGAAACGGAGATACGAACAAAGAAACGGAGAAACGAAGAAAGAAACGGAGAAACGAAGAAAAAGACGGAGAAACGTAGAAAGAAACGGAGATACGAACAAAGAAACGTAGAAACGAAGAATGAAACGGAGAAACGAAGAAATGAACGGAGAAATGAGGAAGGTAACGGAGAAACAAAGAAAGGAACGGAGAAACGAAGAAAGAAACGGAGAAACGAAGAAAGAAACGGAGAAACGAAGAAAGAAACGGAGAAACGGAGAAATAAATGGAGAAACGAAGATATAAACGGAGTAACGAAGAAAGAAACGGAGAAACGGAGAAAGAAACGGAGAAACGAACAAAGAAACGGAGAAACGAAGAAAGAAACGGAGAAACGAACAAAGAAACGGAGAAACGAAGAAATAAACCGAGAAACGAAGAAAGAAGCAGAGAAACGAAGAAAAAGACGGAGAAACGTAGAAAGAAACGGAGATACGAACAAAGAAACGTAGAAACGAAGAATGAAACGGAGAAACGAAGAAATGAACGGAGAAATGAGGAAGGTAACGGAGAAACAAAGAAAGGAACGGAGAAACGAAGAAAGAAACGGAGAAACGAAGAAAGAAACGGAGAAACGAAGAAAGAAACGGAGATACAAACAAAGAAACGGAGAAACGAAGAAAGAAACGGAGAAACGAAGAAAAAGACGGAGAAACGTAGAAAGAAACGGAGATACGAACAAAGAAACGTAGAAACGAAGAATGAAACGGAGAAACGAAGAAATGAACGGAGAAATGAGGAAGGTAACGGAGAAACAAAGAAAGGAACGGAGAAACGAAGAAAGAAACGGAGAAACGAAGAAAGAGACGGAGAAACGAAGAAAGAAACGGAGAAACGGAGAAATAAATGGAGAAACGAAGAAATAAACCGAAAAACGGAAGAAGAAACGGAGAAACGAAGAAAGAGACGGAGAAACGAACAAAGAAACGGAGGAACGGAGTAGTGAATGGAGAAGCGAAGAAATAAACGGAGAAACGAAGAAAGAAACGGAGATACGAAGAAAGAAACGGAGAAACGAAGACAGAAACGGAGAAACGAAGAAAGAAACGGGGAAATAAATGGAGAAACGAAGAAAGAAACGGAGAAACGGAGAAAGAAACGGAGAAACGAAGAGAGAAACGGTGAAACGAAGAAAGAAACGGAGAAACGGAGAAATAAATGGAGAAACGAAGAAATAAACGGAGAAACGAAGAAAGAAACGGAGAAACGGAGACAGAAACGGAGAAACGAAGAAATAAACGGAGAAACGAAGAATGAAACGGAGAAACGAAGAAAGAAACGGGGAAATAAATGGAGAAACGAAGAAAGAAACGGAGAAACGAAGAAAGAAACGGAGAAACGAAGAAAGAAACGGAGAAACGAACAAAGTAACGGAGAAACGAACAAAGAAACGGAGGAACGGAGAAATAAATGGAGAAGCGAAGAAATAAACGGAGAAACGAAGAAAGAAACGGAGAAACGAACAAAGAAACGGAGAAACGAACAAAGAAACGGAGACACGAACAAAGAAATGGAGGAACGGAGAAATAAATGGAGAAGCGAAGAAATAAACGGAGAAACGAACAAGGAAACGGAGAAACGAAGAAAGAAACGGAGAAACCAAGAAAGAAACGAAGAAAGAAACGGAGAAACGAAGAAAGAAATGGAGAAACGAACGAAGAAACGGAGAAACGAAGAAAGAAACGGAGAAACGAACAAAGAAACGGAGAAACGAAGAAAGAAACGGAGAAACGAACAAAGAAACGGAGAAACGAAGAAATAAACCGAGAAACGAAGAAAGAAGCAGAGAAACGAAGAAAAAGACGGAGAAACGTAGAAAGAAACGGAGATACGAACAAAGAAACGTAGAAACGAAGAATGAAACGGAGAAACGAAGAAATGAACGGAGAAATGAGGAAGGTAACGGAGAAACAAAGAAAGGAACGGAGAAACGAAGAAAGAAACGGAGAAACGAAGAAAGAAACGGAGAAACGAAGAAAGAAACGGAGATACGAACAAAGAAACGGAGAAACGAAGAAAGAAACGGAGAAACGAAGAAAAAGACGGAGAAACGTAGAAAGAAACGGAGATACGAACAAAGAAACGTAGAAACGAAGAATGAAACGGAGAAACGAAGAAATGAACGGAGAAATGAGGAAGGTAACGGAGAAACAAAGAAAGGAACGGAGAAACGAAGAAAGAAACGGAGAAACGAAGAAAGAAACGGAGAAACGAAGAAAGAAACGGAGAAACGGAGAAATAAATGGAGAAACGAAGATATAAACGGAGTAACGAAGAAAGAAACGGAGAAACGGAGAAAGAAACGGAGAAACGAAGAAATAAACGGAGAAACGAAGAAAGACACGAAGAAACGAAGAAAGAAACGGAGAAACCAAGAAAGAAACGAAGAATAAACGGAGAAACGAAGAAAGAAACGGAGAAACGAACAAAGAAACGGAGAAACGATGAAAGAAACGGAGAAACGAAGAAAGAAGCGGAGAAACGAAGAAAGAAACGGAGAAATAAATGGAGAAACGAAGAAATAAACCGAAAAACGGAAAAAAAAACGGAGAAACGAAGAAAGAGACGGAGAAACGAAGAAAGAAACGGAGAAACGGAGAAATAAATGGAGAAACGAAGAAATAAACCGAAAAACGGAAGAAGAAACGGAGAAACGAAGAAAGAGACGGAGAAACGAACAAAGAAACGGAGGAACGGAGTAGTGAATGGAGAAGCGAAGAAATAAACGGAGAAACGAAGAAAGAAACGGAGATACGAAGAAAGAAACGGAGAAACGAAGACAGAAACGGAGAAACGAAGAAAGAAACGGGGAAATAAATGGAGAAACGAAGAAAGAAACGGAGATACGGAGAAAGAAACGGAGAAACGAAGAGAGAAACGGTGAAACGAAGAAAGAAACGGAGAAACGGAGAAATAAATGGAGAAACGAAGAAATAAACGGAGAAACGAAGAAAGAAACGGAGAAACGGAGAAAGAAACGGAGAAACGAAGAAATAAACGGAGAAACGAAGAATGAAACGGAGAAACGAAGAAAGAAACGGGGAAATAAATGGAGAAACGAAGAAAGAAACGGAGAAACGAAGAAAGAAACGGAGAAACGGAGAAAGAAACGGAGAAACGAAGAAATAAACGGAGAAACGAAGAATGAAGCGGAGAAACGAAGAAAGAAACGAAGAAACGAAGAAAGAAACGGAGAAACGAAGAAAGAAACGGGGAAACGAAGAAAGAAACGGAGAGACGAAGAAAGAAACGGAGAAACGAAGAAAGAAACGGAGATACGAACAAAGAAACGGAGAAACGAAGAAAGAAACGGAGAAACCAAGAAAGAAACGAAGAAAGAAACGGAGAAACGAAAAAAGAAACGGAGAAACGAACAAAGTAACGGAGAAACGAACAAAGAAACGGAGGAACGGAGAAATAAATGGAGAAGCGAAGAAATAAACGGAGAAACGAAGAAAGAAACGGAGAAACGAACAAAGAAACGGAGAAACGAACAAAGAAACGGAGACACGAACAAAGAAATGGAGGAACGGAGAAATAAATGGAGAAGCGAAGAAATAAACGGAGAAACGAACAAGGAAACGGAGAAACGAAGAAAGAAACGGAGAAACCAAGAAAGAAACGAAGAAAGAAACGGAGAAACGAAGAAAGAAATGGAGAAACGAACGAAGAAACGGAGAAACGAAGAAAGAAACGGAGAAACGAACAAAGAAACGGAGAAACGAAGAAAGAAACGGAGAAACGAACAAAGAAACGGAGAAACGAAGAAATAAACCGAGAAACGAAGAAAGAAGCAGAGAAACGAAGAAAAAGACGGAGAAACGTAGAAAGAAACGGAGATACGAACAAAGAAACGTAGAAACGAAGAATGAAACGGAGAAACGAAGAAATGAACGGAGAAATGAGGAAGGTAACGGAGAAACAAAGAATGGAACGGAGAAACGAAGAAAGAAACGGAGAAACGAAGAAAGAAACGGAGAAACGAAGAAAGAAACGGAGATACGAACAAAGAAACGGAGAAACGAAGAAAGAAACGGAGAAACGAAGAAAAAGACGGAGAAACGTAGAAAGAAACGGAGATACGAACAAAGAAACGTAGAAACGAAGAATGAAACGGAGAAACGAAGAAATGAACGGAGAAATGAGGAAGGTAACGGAGAAACAAAGAAAGGAACGGAGTAACGAAGAAAGAAACGGAGAAACGGAGAAAGAAACGGAGAAACGAAGAAATAAACGGAGAAACGAAGAAAGACACGAAGAAACGAAGAAAGAAACGGAGAAACCAAGAAAGAAACGAAGAATAAACGGAGAAACCAAGAAAGAAACGATGAATAAACGGAGAAACGAAGAAAGAAACGGAGAAACGAACAAAGAAACGGAGAAACGAAGAAAGAAACGGAGAAACGAAGAAAGAAGCGGAGAAACGAAGAAAGAAACGGAGAAATAAATGGAGAAACGAAGAAATAAACCGAAAAACGGAAAAAAAAACGGAGAAACGAAGAAAGAGACGGAGAAACGAAGAAAGAAACGGAGAAACGGAGAAATAAATGGAGAAACGAAGAAATAAACCGAAAAACGGAAGAAGAAACGGAGAAACGAAGAAAGAGACGGAGAAACGAACAAAGAAACGGAGGAACGGAGTAGTGAATGGAGAAGCGAAGAAATAAACGGAGAAACGAAGAAAGAAACGGAGATACGAAGAAAGAAACGGAGAAACGAAGACAGAAACGGAGAAACGAAGAAAGAAACGGGGAAATAAATGGAGAAACGAAGAAAGAAACGGAGAAACGGAGAAAGAAACGGAGAAACGAAGAGAGAAACGGTGAAACGAAGAAAGAAACGGAGAACCGGAGAAATAAATGGAGAAACGAAGAAATAAACGGAGAAACGAAGAAAGAAACGGAGAAACGGAGAAAGAAACGGAGAAACGAAGAAATAAACGGAGAAACGAAGAATGAAACGGAGAAACGAAGAAAGAAACGGGGAAATAAATGCAGATACGAAGAAAGAAACGGAGTAACGGAGAATGAAACGGAGAAACGAAGAAATAAACGGAGAAACGAAGAAAGACACGAAAAAACGAAGAAAGAAACGGAGAAACGAACAAAGAAACGGAGAAACGAACAAAGAAACGGAGGAACGGAGAAGTGAATGGAGAAGCGAAGAAATAAACGGAGAAACGTAGAAAGAAACGGAGAAACGAACAAAGAAACGGAGAAACGAAGGAAGAAACGGAGAAACGAAGAAAGGAACGCAGAAACGAAGAAAGAAACGGAGAAACGAAGAAATAAACGGAGAAACGAAGAAAGAAGCAGAGAAACGGAGAAAGAAACGGAGCAACGAAGAAATAAACCGAGAAACGAAGAAAGAAGCAGAGACACGGAGAAAGAAACGGAGAAACGAAGAAATAAACCGAGAAACGGAGAAAGAAACGGAGAAACGAAGAAAGAAACATGGAAACGAACAATGAAACGCAGAAACGAAGAATGAAACGGAGAAACGAAGAAATAAACCGAGAAACGGAGAAAGAAACGGAGAAACGAAGAAAGAAACAGAGAAACGAACAATGAAACGCAGAAACGAAGAATGAAACGGAGAAACGAAGAAATAAACGGAGAAATGAAGAAAGAAACGGAGAAACGGAGAAATAAATGGAGAAACGAAGAAATAAACGGAGAAACGAAGAGAGAAACGGTGAAACGAAGAAAGAAACGGAGAAACGAAGAAAGAAGCGGAGAAACGAACAAAGAAACGGAGAAACGAAGAAAGAAACGGAGAAACGAAGAAACAAACGGAGAAACGAAGAAAGAAACGGAGAAATAAATGGAGAAACGAAGAAATAAACCGAAAAACCGAAAAAGAAACGGAGAAACGAAGAAAGAGACGGAGAAACGAAGAAAGAAACGGAGAAACGGAGAAATAAATGGAGAAACGAAGAAATAAACCGAAAAACGGAAGAAGAAACGGAGAAACGAAGAAAGAGACGGAGAAACGAAGAAAGAAACGGAGAAACGGAGAAATAAATGGAGAAACGAAGAAATAAACGGAGAAACGAAGAAAGAAACGGAGAAACGGAGAAAGAAACGGAGAAACGAAGAAATAAACGGAGAAACGAAGAATGAAACGGAGAAACGAAGAAAGAAACGGGGAAATAAATGGAGAAACGAAGAAAGAAACGGAGAAACGCAGAAAGAAACGGAGAAACGAAGAAAGAAACGGAGAAACGAAGAAAGAAACGGGGAAATAAATGGAGAAACGAAGAAAGAAACGGAGAAACGGAGAAAGAAACGGAGAAACGAAGAGAGAAACGGTGAAACGAAGAAAGAAACGGAGAAACGGAGAAATAAATGGAGAAACGAAGAAATAAACGGAGAAACGAAGAAAGAAACGGAGAAACGGAGAAAGAAACGGAGAAACGAAGAAATAAACGGAGAAACGAATAATGAAACGGAGAAACGAAGAAAGAAACGGGGAAATAAATGGAGAAACGAAGAAAGAAACGGAGAAACGCAGAAAGAAACGGAGAAACGAAGAAATAAACGGAGAAACGAAGAAAGACACGAAGAAACGAAGAAAGAAACGGAGAAACGAACAAAGAAACGGAGAAACGAACAAAGAAACGGAGGAACGGAGAAGTGAATGGAGAAGCGAAGAAATAAACGGAGAAACGTAGAAAGAAACGCAGAAACGAAGAAAGAAACGGAGAAACGATGAAAGAAACGGAGAAACGAAGAAAGAAGCGGAGAAACGAACAAAGAAACGGAGAAACGAAGGAAGAAACGGAGAAACGAAGAAAGAAACGCAGAAACGAAGAAAGAAACGGAGAAACGAAGAAATAAACGGAGAAACGAAGAAAGAAGCAGAGAAACGGAGAAAGAAACGGAGAAACGAAGAAATAAACCGAGAAACGGAGAAAGAAACGGAGAAACGAAGAAAAAGACGGAGAAACGAAGAAAGAAACGGAGAAACGAAGAAAGAAACGGAGATACGAACAAAGAAACGGAGAAACGAAGAAAGAAACGGAGAAACGAAGAAAAAGACGGTGAAACGAAGAAATAAATGGAGAAACGAAGAAATAAACGGAGAAACGAAGAAAGAAACGGAGAAACGGAGAAATAAACCGAGAAACGGAGAAAGAAACGGAGAAACGAAGAATGAAACAGAGAAACGAACAATGAAACGCAGAAACGAAGAATGAAACGAAGAAACGAAGAAATAAACGGAGAAATGAAGAAAGAAACGGAGAAACAGAGAAATAAATGGAGAAACGAAGAAATAAACGGAGAAACGAAGAGAGAAACGGTGAAACGAAGAAAGAAACGGAGAAACGAAGAAAGAACCGGAGAAACGCACAAAGAAACGGAGAAATAAATCGAGAAACGAAGAAATAAACCGAAAAACGGAAAAAGAAACGGAGAAACGAAGAAAGAGACGGAGAAACGAAAAAAGAAACGGAGAAACGGAGAAATAAATGGAGAAACGAAGAAATAAACCGAAAAACGGAAAAAGAAACGGAGAAACGAAGAAAGAGACGGAGAAACGAAGAAAGAAACGGAGAAATAAATGGAGAAACGAGGAAATAAACGGAGAAACGAAGAAATAAATGGAGAAACGAAGAAATAAACGGAGAAACGAAGAAAGAAACGGAGAAACGGAGAAAGAAACGGAGAAACGAAGAAATAAACGGAGAAACGAAGAATGAAACGGAGAAACGAAGAAATAAACGGAGAAACGAAGAAAGAAACGGAGAAACGGAGAAAGAAACGGAGAAACGAAGAAATAAACGGAGAAACGAAGAATGAAACGGAGAAACGAAGAAAGAAACGGAGAAACGAAGAAACAAACGGAGAAACGAAGAAAGAAACGGAGGAACGGAGAAATAAATGGAGAAACGAAGAAATAAACGGAGAAACGAACAAGGAAACGGAGAAACGAAGAAAGAAACGGAGAAACGAAGAAAGAAACGGAGAAACGAAGAAAGAAACGGAGGAACGGAGAAGTGAATGGAGAAGCGAAGAAATAAATCGAAAAACGGAAAAAGAAACGGAGAAACGAAGAAAGAGACGGAGAAACGAAGAAAGAAACGGAGAAACGGAGAAATAAATGGAGAATCGAGGAAATAAACGGAGAAACGAAGAAATAAATGGAGAAACGAAGAAATAAACGGAGAAACGAAGAAAGAAACGGAGAAACGGAGAAAGAAACGGAGAAACGAAGAAATAAACGAAGAAACGAAGAATGAAACGGAGAAACGAAGAAAGAAACGGGGAAATAAATGGAGAAACGAAGAAAGAAACGGAGAAACGGAGAAAGAAACGGAGAAACGAAGAAATAAACGGAGAAACGAAGAAAGACACGAAGAAACGAAGAAAGAAACGGAGAAACGAACAAAGAAACGGAGGAACGGAGAAGTGAATGGAGAAGCGAAGAAATAAACGGAGAAACGAAGAAAGAAACGGAGAAACGAAGAAAGAAACGGAGAAACGAAGAAAGAAGCGCAGAAACGAACAAAGAAACGGAGAAACGAAGGATGTAACGGAGAATCGAAGAAAGAAACGCAGAAACGAAGAAAGAAACGGAGAAACGAAGAAAGAAACGGAGAAACGAAGAAAGAAACGAAGAAACGGAGAAATAAATGGAGAAACGAAGAAATAAACCGAAAAACGGAAAAAGAAACGGAGAAACGAAGAAATAAACGGAGAAACGAAGAAGGACACGAAGAAACGAAGAAAGAAACGGAGAAACGAACAAAGAAACGGAGAAACGAAGAAAGAAACGGAGAAACGAAGAAAGAAACGGAGATACGAACAAAGAAACGGAGAAACGAAGAAAGAAACGGAGAAACGAAGAAAAAGACGGAGAAACGAAGAAAGAAACGGAGAAACGAACAAAGACACGAAGAAACGAAGAAAGAAACGGAGAAACGAACAAAGAAACGGAGAAACGAACAAAGAAACGGAGGAACGGAGAAGTGAATGGAGAAGCGAAGAAATAAATCGAAAAACGGAAAAAGAAACGGAGAAACGAAGAAAGAGACGGAGAAACGAAGAAAGAAACGGAGAAACGGAGAAATAAATGGAGAATCGAGGAAATAAACGGAGAAACGAAGAAATAAATGGAGAAACGAAGAAATAAACGGAGAAACGAAGAAAGAAACGGAGAAACGGAGAAAGAAACGGAGAAACGAAGAAATAAACGGAGAAACGAAGAATGAAACGGAGAAACGAAGAAAGAAACGGGGAAATAAATGGAGAAACGAAGAAAGAAACGGAGAAACGGAGAAAGAAACGGAGAAACGAAGAAATAAACGGAGAAACGAAGAAAGACACGAAGAAACGAAGAAAGAAACGGAGAAACGAACAAAGAAACGGAGGAACAGAGAAGTGAATGGAGAAGCGAAGAAATAAACGGAGAAACGAAGAAAGAAACGGAGAAACGAAGAAAGAAACGGAGAAACGAAGTAAGAAGCGCAGAAACGAACAAAGAAACGGAGAAACGAAGGAAGTAACGGAGAATCGAAGAAAGAAACGCAGAAACGAAGAAAGAAACGGAGAAACGAAGAAAGAAACGGAGAAACGAAGAAAGAAACGAAGAAACGGAGAAATAAATGGAGAAACGAAGAAATAAACCGAAAAACGGAAAAAGAAACGGAGAAGCGAAGAAATAAACGGAGAAACGAAGAAAGACACGAAGAAACGAAGAAAGAAACGGAGAAACGAACAAAGAAACGGAGAAACGAAGAAAGAAACGGAGAAACGAAGAAAGAAACGGAGATACGAACAAAGAATCGGAGAAACGAAGAAAGAAACGGAGAAACGAAGAAAAAGACGGAGAAACGTAGAAAGAAACGGAGAAACGAAGAAATAAACGGAGAAACGAAGAAAGAAACGGAGAAACGGAGAAAGAAACGGAGAAACGAAGAAATAAACGGAGAAACGAAGAATGAAACGGAGAAACGAAGAAAGAAACGGAGAAACGAAGAAACAAACGGAGAAACGAAGAAAGAAACGGAGGAACGGAGAAATAAATGGAGAAACGAAGAAATAAACGGAGAAACGAATAAGGAAACGGAGAAACGAAGAAAGAAACGGAGAAACGAAGAAAGAAACGGAGAAACGAAGAAACAAACGGAGAAACGAAGAAAGAAACGGAGAAATAAATGGAGAAACGAAGAAATAAACCGAAAAACGGAAAAAGAAACGGAGAAACGAAGAAAGAGACGGAGAAACGAAGAAAGAAACGGAGAAACGGAGACGTAAATGGAGAAACGAAGAAATAAACGGAGTAACGAAGAAAGAAACGAAGAAACGAACAAAGAAACAGAGAAACGAACAACGAAACGGAGAAACGAAGAAAGAAACGGGGAAACGAAGAAAGGAACGGAGAAACGAAGAAAGGAACGGAGAAACGAAGAAAGAAACGGAGATACGAACAAAGAAACGGAGAAACGGAGAAACGAAGAAAAAGACGGAGAAACGTAGAAAGAAACGGAGATACGAACAAAGAAACGCAGAAACGAAGAATGAAACGGAGAAACGAAGAAATGAACGGAGAAATGAGGAAGGAAACGGAGAAACAAAGAAAGGAACGGAGAAACGAAGAAAGAAACGGAGAAACGAAGAAAGAAATGGAGAAACGAACGAAGAAACGGAGAAACGAAGAAAGAAACGGAGAAACGAACAAAGAAACGGAGAAACGAAGAAAGAAACGGAGAAACGAACAAAGAAACGGAGAAACGAACAAAGAAACGGAGGAACGGAGAAATAAATGGAGAAACGAAGAAATAAACGGAGAAACGAACAAGGAAACGGAGAAACGAAGAAAGAAACGGAGAAACGAAGAAAGAAACGGAGAAACGAAGAAAGAAACGGAGAAACGGAGAAATAAATGGAGAAACGAAGAAATAAAGGGAGTAACGAAGAAAGAAACGGAGAAACGGAGAAAGAAACGGAGAAACGAAGAAATAAACGGAGAAACGAAGAAAGACACGAAGAAACGAAGAAAGAAACGGAGAAACGAACAAAGAAACGGAGAAACGAAGAAAGACACGAAGAAACGAAGAAAGAAACGGAGAAACGAACAAAGAAACGGAGAAACGAAGAAAGAAGCGGAGAAACGAAGAAAGAAGCGGAGAAACGAACAAAGAAACGGAGAAACGAAGGAAGAAACGGAGAAACGAAGAAAGAAATGCAGAAACGAAGAAAGAAACGGAGAAACGAAGAAAGACACGAAGAAACGAAGAAAGAAACGGAGAAACGAACAAAGAAACGGAGGAACGAAGAAAGAAACGGAGAAACGAAGAAAAAGACGGAGAAACGTAGAAACAAACGGAGATACAAACAAAGAAACGCAGAAACGAAGAATGAAACGGAGAAACGTAGAAATGAACGGAGAAATGAGGAATGTAACGGAGAAACAAAGAAAGGAACGGAGAAAC
Organism: Ptiloglossa arizonensis; assembly: GCF_051014685.1. Lineage (NCBI taxonomy): Eukaryota > Metazoa > Arthropoda > Insecta > Hymenoptera > Colletidae > Ptiloglossa > Ptiloglossa arizonensis. Next base: position 837,575 of record NW_027478480.1, on the reverse strand, counting down.
GAAGAAAGAAACGGAGAAACGAAGAAAGAAACGGAGAAACGAAGAAAGAAACGGGAAACGAAGAAAGAAACGGAGAAACGGAGAAAGAAACGGAGAAACGAAGAAATAAACGGAGAAACGAAGAATGAAACGGAGAAACGAAGAAAGAAACGGAGAAACGAAGAAACAAACGGAGAAACGAAGAAAGAAACGGAGGAACGGAGAAATAAATGGAGAAACGAAGAAATAAACGGAGAAACGAACAAGGAAACGGAGAAACGAAGAAAGAAACGGAGAAACGAAGAAAGAAACGGAGAAACGAAGAAAGAAACGGAGAAACGAAGAAACAAACGGAGAAACGAAGAAAGAAACGGAGAAATAAATGGAGAAACGAAGAAATAAACCGAAAAACGGAAAAAGAAACGGAGAAACGAAGAAAGAGACGGAGAAACGAAGAAAGGAACGGAGAAACGGAGAAGTAAATGGAGAAACGAAGAAATAAACGGAGTAACGAAGAAAGAAACGGAGAAACGGAGAAAGAAACGGAGAAACGAAGAAAGAAACGAAGAAACGAACAAAGAAACAGAGAAACGAACAACGAAACGGAGAAACGAAGAAAGAAACGGAGAAACGGAGAAAGAAACGGAGAAACGAAGAAATAAACGGAGAAACGAAGAAAGACACGAAGAAACGAAGAAAGAAACGGAGAAACGAACAAAGAAACGGAGGAACGGAGAAGTGAATGGAGAAGAGAAGAAATAAACGGAGAAACGAAGAAAGAAACGGAGAAACGAAGAAAGAAACGGAGAAACAAAGAAAGAAACGGAGAAACGAAGAAAGAAACGGAGAAACGAAGAAACAAACGGAGAAACGAAGAAAGAAACGGAGAAATAAATGGAGAAACGAAGATATAAACCGAAAAACGGAAAAAGAAACGGAGAAACGAAGAAAGAGACGGAGAAACGAAGAAAGAAACGGAGAAACGGAGAAATAAATGGAGAAACGAAGAAATAAAGGGAGTAACGAAGAAAGAAACGGAGAAACGGAGAAAGAAACGGAGAATCGAAGAAATAAACGGAGAAACGAAGAAAGACACGAAGAAACGAAGAAAGAAACGGAGAAACGAACAAAGAAACGGAGAAACGAAGAAAGACACGAAGAAACGAAGAAAGAAACGGAGAAACGAACAAAGAAACGGAGAAACGAAGAGAGAAACGGAGAAACGAAGAAAGAAGAGGAGAAACGAACAAAGAAACGGAGAAACGAAGGAAGAAACGGAGAAACGAAGAAAGAAACGCAGAAACGAAGAAAGAAACGGAGAAACGAAGAAAGACACGAAGAAACGAAGAAAGAAACGGAGAAACGAACAAAGAAACGGAGGAACGAAGAAAGAAACGGTGAAACGAAGAAAAAGACGGAGAAACGTAGAAAGAAACGGAGATACGAACAAAGAAACGCAGAAACGAAGAATGAAACGGAGAAACGAAGAAATGAACGGAGAAATGAGGAAGGTAACGGAGAAACAAAGAAAGGAACGGAGAAACGAAGAAAGAAACGGAGAAACGAAGAAAGAAACGGAGAAACGAAGAAAGAAACGGAGAAACGGAGAAATAAATGGAGAAACGATGAAATAAACGGAGTAACGAAGAAAGAAACGGAGATACGAACAAAGAAACGCAGAAACGAAGAATGAAACGGAGAAACGAAGAAATGAACGGAGAAATGAGGAAGGTAACGGAGAAACAAAGAAAGGAACGGAGAAACGAAGAAAGAAACGGAGAAACGAAGAAAGAAACGGAGAAACGAAGAAAGAAACGGAGAAACGGAGAAATAAATGGAGAAACGAAGAAATAAACGGAGAAACGAAGAAAGAGACGGAGAAACGAAGAAAGAAACGGAGAAACGGAGAAATAAATGGAGAAACGAGGAAATAAACGGAGAAACGAAGAAATAAATGGAGAAACGAAGAAATAAACGGAGAAACGAAGAAAGAAACGGAGAAACGGAGAAAGAAACGGAGAAACGAAGAAATAAACGGAGAAACGAAGAATGAAACGGAGAAACGAAGAAAGAAACGGAGAAACGAAGAAACAAACGGAGAAACGAAGAAAGAAACGGAGGAACGGAGAAATAAATGGAGAAACGAAGAAATAAACGGAGAAACGAACAAGGAAACGGAGAAACGAAGAAAGAAACGGAGAAACGAAGAAAGAAACGGAGAAACGAAGAAAGAAACGGAGAAACGAAGAAACAAACGGAGAAACGAAGAAAAAAACGGAGAAATAAATGGAGAAACGAAGAAATAAACCGAAAAACGGAAAAAGAAACGGAGAAACGAAGAAAGAGACGGAGAAACGAAGAAAGAAACGGGGAAACGGAGAAATAAATGGAGAAACGAAGAAATAAACCGAAAAACGGAAAAAGAAACGGAGAAACGAAGTAAGAGACGGAGAAACGAAGAAAGAAACGGAGAAACGGAGAAATAAATGGAGAAACGAGGAAATAAACGGAGAAACGTAGAAAGAAACGGAGAAACGGAGAAAGAAACGGAGAAACGAAGAAATAAACGGAGAAACGAAGAAGGACACGAAGAAACGAAGAAAGAAACGGAGAAACGAACAAAGAAACGGAGAAACGAACAAAGAAACGGAGGAACGGAGAAGTGAATGGAGAAGCGAAGAAATAAATCGAAAAACGGAAAAAGAAACGGAGAAACGAAGAAAGAGACGGAGAAACGAAGAAAGAAACGGAGAAACGGAGAAATAAATGGAGAATCGAGGAAATAAACGGAGAAACGAAGAAATAAATGGAGAAACGAAGAAATAAACGGAGAAACGAAGAAAGAAACGGAGAAACGGAGAAAGAAACGGAGAAACGAAGAAATAAACGGAGAAACGAAGAATGAAACGGAGAAACGAAGAAAGAAACGGGGAAATAAATGGAGAAACGAAGAAAGAAACGGAGAAACGGAGAAAGAAACGGAGAAACGAAGAAATAAACGGAGAAACGAAGAAAGACACGAAGAAACGAAGAAAGAAACGGAGAAACGAACAAAGAAACGGAGGAACGGAGAAGTGAATGGAGAAGCGAAGAAATAAACGGAGAAACGAAGAAAGAAACGGAGAAACGAAGAAGGAAACGGAGAAACGAAGAAAGAAGCGCAGAAACGAACAAAGAAACGGAGAAACGAAGGAAGTAACGGAGAATCGAAGAAAGAAACGCAGAAACGAAGAAAGAAACGGAGAAACGAAGAAAGAAACGGTGAAACGAAGAAGGAAACGAAGAAACGGAGAAATAAATGGAGAAACGAAGGAATAAACCGAAAAACGGAAAAAGAAACGGAGAAACGAAGAAATAAACGGAGAAACGAAGAAAGACACGAAGAAACGAAGAAAGAAACGGAGAAACGAACAAAGAAACGGAGAAACGAAGAAAGAAACGGAGAAACGAAGAAAGAAACGGAGATACGAACAAAGAAACGGAGAAACGAAGAAAGAAACGGAGAAACGAAGAAAAAGACGGAGAAACCTAGAAAGCAACGGAGATACGAACAAAGAAACGCAGAAGCGAAGAATGAAACGGAGAAACGAAGAAATGAACGGAGAAATGAGGAAGGTAACGGAGAAACAAAGGAAGGAACGGAGAAACGAAGAAAGAAACGGAGAAACGTTGAAAGAAACGGAGAAACGAAGAAGGAAACGGAGAAACGGAGAAATAAATGGAGAAAGGAAGAAATAAACGGAGTAACGAAGAAAGAAACGGAGAAACGGAGAAAGAAACGGAGAAACGAAGAAATAAACGGAGGAACGGAGAAATAAATGGAGAAACGAAGAAATAAACGGAGAAACGAACAAGGAAACGGAGAAGCGAAGAAAGAAACGGAGAAACGAAGAAAGAAACGCAGAAACGAAGAAAGAAACGGAGAAACGAAGAAAGAAACGGTGAAACGAAGAAAGAAACGGAGAAACGGAGAAATAAATGGAGAAACGAAGAAATAAACGGAGAAACGAAGAAAGAAACGGAGAAACGAAGAAAGAAACGGAGAAACGAAGAAAGAAACGGGGAAACGAAGAAAGAAACGGAGAAACGAAGAAAGAAACAGAGAAACGAAGAAAGAAGCGGAGATACGAACAAAGAAACGGAGAAACGAACAAAGAAACGGAGAAACGAAGAAATAGACGGAGTAACGAAGAAAGAAACGGAGAAACTTAGAAAGAAACGGAGAAACGAAGAAAGACACGAAGAAACGATGAAACAAACGGAGAAACGAAGAAAGAAACGGAGAAACGAAGAAATAAACGGAGAAACGAACAAAGAAACGGAGAAACGAAGAAAGAAGCGGAGATACGAACAAAGAAACGGAGAAACGAACAAAGAAACGGAGAAACGAAGAAATAGACGGAGTAACGAAGAAAGAAACGGAGAAACTTAGAAAGAAACGGAGAAACGAAGAAAGACACGAAGAAACGATGAAACAAACGGAGAAACGAAGAAGGAAACGGAGAGAGAAACGGAGAAACGAAGAAATAAACGGAGAAACGAACAAAGAAACGGAGTAACGAAGAAGGACACGAACAAACGAAGAAAGAAACAGAGAATCGGAGAAATAATTTGAGAAACGAAGAAATAAACCGAGAAAAGGAGAAAGAAACGGAGAAACGAACAAAGAAACGGAGAAACGAAGAAAGAAACGGAGCAACGAACAAAGAAACGGAGAAACGAACGAAGAAACGGAGAACCGGAGAAAGAAACGGAGAGACGGAGAAATAAATGGAGAAACGAAGAAATAAATGGAGAGACGAACAAGGAAACGGAGAAACGAAGAAAGAAACGGAGAAACGAAGAAAGAAACGGAGAAACGAAGAAAGAAACGGAGAAACGAAGAAAGAAACGAAGTAACGAAGAAAGAAACGGAGAATCGGAGAAATAAATGGAGAAACAAAGAAATAAACGGAGAAACGGAGAAAGAAAGGATCAAAGAAACGGAGAAACGAAGAAAGAAACGGAGAAATAAATGGAGAAACGAAGAAATAAACCGAGAAACGGAGAAAGAAACGAAGAAACGAAGAAAGAAACGCAGAATCGGAGAAATAAATGGAGAAACGAAGAAATAAACCGAGAAACGGAGAAAGAAACGGAGAAACGAACAAAGAAACGGAGAAACGAACAAAGAAACGGAGAAACGAACAAAAGAAACGGAGAAACGAAGAAAGAAACGGAGTAACGAAGAAATAAACGAAGAAACGAAGAAAGAAACGGAGAATCGGAGAAATAAATGGAGAAACGAAGAATTAAACCGAGAAGCGGAGAAAGAAACGGAGAAGCGAACAAAGAATCGGAGAAACGAAGAAAAAACGGAGAAACAAACAAAGAAACGGAGAAACGAACAAAGAAACGGAGAAACGAACAAAGAAACGGAGAAACGAACAAAGAAACGGAGAAACGAACAAAGAAACGGAGAAACGAAGAAAGAAACGGAGTAACGAAGAAATAAACGAAGAAACGAAGAAAGAAACGGAGAATCGGAGAAAAAAATGGAGAGACGAACAAGGAAACGGAGAAACGAAGAAAGAAACGGAGAAACGAAGAAAGAAACGGAGAAACGATGAAAGAAACGGAGAAACGAAGAAAGAAACGGAGAAACGAACAAAGAAACGGAGAAACGAACGAAGAAACGGAGAAACGAAGAAAGAAACGGAGAAACGGAGAAATAAGTGGAGAAACGAAGAAATAAACGGAGAAACGAAGAAAGAAACGGAGAAATAAATGGAGAAACGAAGAAATAAACGGAGAAACGAACACAGAAACGGAGAAACGGAGAAAGAAACGGAGAAATGAACAAAGAAACGGAGAAACGAAAAAAGAAGCGGAGAAACGGAGAAATAAATGGAGATACGAAGAAATAAACGGAAAAACGAAGAAATAAACGGAGAAACGAAGAAAGAAACGGAGAAACGAACAATGAAACGCAGAAACGAAGAATGAAACGGAGAAACGAAGAAATAAACGGAGAAATGAAGTAAGAAACGGAGAAACATAGAAAGAAACGGAGAAACGAACAAAGAAACGGAGAAACGAACAAAGAAACGGAGAAACGAACAAACAAACGGAGAAACGGAGAAATAAATGGAGAAACGAAGAAATAAACGGAGAAACGAAGAAAGAAACGGTGAAACGAAGAAATAAACGGAGAAACGAAGAAATAAACGGAGAAACGAAGAAAGAAACGGAGAAACGAAGAAAGAAACGGAGAAACGAACAAACAAACGGAGAAACGAAGAAAGATACGGAGAGTCGGAGAAATAAATGGTGAAACGAAGAAATAAACGGAGAAACGGAGAAATAAATGGAGAAACGGAGAAATAAATGGAGAAACGAAGAAATAAACGGAGAAACGAAGAAAGAAACGGTGAAACGAAGAAAGAAACGGAGAAACGAAGAAAGAAACGGAGAAACGAACAAAGAAACGGAGAAACGAAGAAAGAAACGGAGAAAGGAAGAAAGAAACGTAGAAACGAAGAAAGAAACGGAGAAGCGAAGAAAGAAACGGAGAAACGAAGAAAGAAACGGAGAAACGAACAAAGAAACGGAGAAACGAAGAAAGAAACGGAGAAAGGAAGAAAGAAACGTAGAAACGAAGAAAGAAACGGAGAAGCGAACAAAGAAACGGAGAAACGAAGAAAGAAACGGAGAAACGAAGAATGAAACGGAGGAACGGAGAAATAAATGGAGAAACGAAGAAATAAACGGAGAAACGAAGAAATAAACGGAGAAACGAAGAAAGAAACGGAGAAACGAACAATGAAACGCAGAAACGAAGAATGAAACGGAGAAACGAAGAAATAAACGGAGAAATGAAGTAAGAAACGGAGAAACATAGAAAGAAACGGAGATACGAACAAAGACACGGAGAAACGAACAAAGAAACGGAGAAACGGAGAAATAAATGGAGAAACGAAGAAAGAAACGGAGGAACGGAGAAAAAAATGGAGAAACGAAGAAATAAACGGAGAAACGAAGAAATAAACGGAGAAACGAAGAAAGAAACGGAGAAACGAAGAAAGAAACGGAGAAACGAAGAAAGAAACGGAGAAAAGAACAAAGAAACGGAGAAACGAAGAAAGAAACGGAGAAACGTAGAAAGAAACGGAGATACGAACAAAGAAACGGAGAAACGAACAAAGAAACGGAGAAACGAAGAAAGAAACGGAGGAACGGAGAAATAAATGGAGAAACGAAGAAATAAACGGAGAAACGAAGAAATAAACGGAGAAACGAAGAAAGAAACGGAGAAACGAACAATGAAACGCAGAAACGAAGAATGAAGCGGAGAAACGAAGAAATAAACGGAGAAATGAAGTAAGAAACGGAGAAACATAGAAAGAAACGGAGAAACGAACAAAGAAACGGAGAAACGAACAAAGAAACGGAGAAACGGAGAAATAAATGGAGAAACGAAGAAATAAGCGGAGAAACGAAGAAAGAAACGGTGAAACGAAGAAATAAACGGAGAAACGAAGAAATAAACGGAGAAACGAAGAAAGAAACGGAGAAACGAAGAAAGAAACGGAGAAACGAAGAAAGAAACGGAGAAAAGAACAAAGAAACGGAGAAACGAAGAAAGAAACGGAGAAACGAAGAAAGAAACGGAGAAACGAAGAAAGAAACGGAGAAACGAAGAAAGAAACGGAGAAAAGAACAAAGAAACGGAGAAACGAAGAAAGAAACGGAGAAACGAACAAAGAAACGGAGAAATAAATGGAGAAACGAAGAAATAAACAGAGAAACGAAGAAATAAACGGAGAAACGAAGAAAGAAACGGAGAAACGAACAATGAAACGCAGAAACGAAGAATGAAACGGAGAAACGAAGAAATAAACGGAGAAATGAAGTAAGAAACGGAGAAACATAGAAAGAAACGGAGAAACGCACAAACAAACGGAGAAACGAACAAAGAAACGGAGAAACGGAGAAATAAATGGAGAAACGAAGAAATAAACGGAGAAACGAAGAAAGAAACGGTGAAACGAAGAAAGAAACGGAGAAACGAAGAAAGAAACGGAGAAACGAAGAAAGAAACGGAGAAACGAACAAAGAAACGGAGAAACGAAGAAAGAAACGGAGAAACGAAGAAAGAAACGCAGAAACGAAGAAAGAAACGGAGAAACGAAGAAAGAAACGGACAAACGAAGAAAGAAACGGAGATACGAACAAAGAAACGGAGAAACGAACAAAGAAACGGAGAAATAAATGGAGAAACGAAGAAATAAACGGAGAAACGAAGAAAGAAACGGAGAGTCGGAGAAATAAATGGTGAAACGAAGAAATAAACGGAGAAACGGAGAAATAAATGGAGAAACGAAGAAATAAACGGAGAAACGGAGAAATAAATGGAGGAACGAAGAAATAAACGGAGAAACGTTTCTCCGTTTCTCAGTTTCTTGGTGTCTCCGTTTCTCCGTTTCTCCGTTTCTCGGTTTCCCCGTTTCTCCGTTTCTTGGTTTCTGCGTTTCTCGGTTTCTCCGTTTCTCCGTTTCTCGGTTTCTCCGTTTCTCGGTTTCTCCGTTTCTCGGTTTCCCCGTTTCTCCGTTTCTCGGTTTCTCCGTTTCTCGGTTTCTCCGTTTCTCCGTTTCTCCGTTTCTCCGATTCTCCGTTTCTCCGTTTCTCGGTTTCTCCGTTTCTCCGTTTCTCCGTTTCTCCGTTTCTCCGTTTCTCCGTTTCACGGTTTCTGCGTTTCTTTGTTCGTTTCTCCGTTTCTTTCTTCGTTTCTCCGTTTCTCCGTTTCTTTCATCGTTTATCCGTTTCTTTGTTCGTTTCTCAGTTCCTTTCTTCGTTTCTCCGTTTATTTCTTCGTTTCTCCATTTATTTCTCCGTTTCTCCGTTTCTTTCTTCGTTTCTCCGTTTCTTTGTTAGTTTCTCCGTTTCTTTCTTCGTTTCTCCGTTTCTTTCTTCGTTTCTCCGTTCCTTTCTTCGTTTCTCCGTTTATTCGTTCGTTTCGCTATTTAGTTCTCCGTTTCTCCGTTTCTTTCTTCGTTTCTCCGTTTCTTTCTTCGTTTCTCCGTTTCTCCGTTTCTCCGTTTCTCCGTTTCTCCGTTTCTCCGTTTCTCCGTTTGTCCGTTTTCTCCGTTTCTCCGTTTCGATTAAATGATTATAATAGTTATAATTTCTATTATAAATCATTTGAGCTATAGTTAAATTATACACTAATACTCTAAATACATATTTAATATATTATTTAATCTCTTTAGCCTCCAGAAGAATATTATTTATACTATTTTCTGTATATAATAATTTACACAGAATCGGAAATAAACCTAATTATTTATTTATAATAATTATTTTTTAGTCACTTATTTTACCAAACATTTCGATTCTTCATGTATTAATCAAATGTTAAATTGATATATCTCATAGACAATTATTACTTTCCATGTTTTAAAACTTTAGGAAACATCTCTTTACTTTGAAGTTCGATCAAAATCAATTGCTAGAGGCGAATCAATCATTTTTAATGCATGAATAAGATGCACATTTTTCGGTCAATATAGGGAACATGCGTAAATGTTAATAACAATCGCTGAAATGAACAAACATTCACTGAAAGCGTTCGCCTTCGCAGACTTCGCAATATCTTGACATTTATTTATCATAATTATTAACAACCTTCGTTGGACCGTAGATTAAACAATTTTTGACAATGTTTTGGTATAAAAAGCCATCAATTTCTTGAAATATTTGGGTAGATCGAACAAATACGATCGAAGAAGCCGTGGGATAAAATAAATGAATATTTCTCTACATATCGGAATTATAGTTTGTATGTATGCAAATATATTCTGAACCCGCAATTACAAATCCCTGTAACGTGGTAACTACATGCGTTGCCATCTATTGAAGAAAGGGTTAAACTACACTTAAGGGGTGAAAACACCTGGCGGAGAAACGCTCAAGTTTGTCGAGGAATTGTTCTAATTTCCACAAATAGATGGCGCGACAGGTACAATTTACAGACATTAGAGATAAGTATTTCCATTTGTATGATATTCCCTACCGTGCGATAAAATAAATAAATACCTTTGTACAAACTTTTGTATGTTTCACCTTTCGAATAAATGTAAAATTAAACCTTCCACGGTAAATTTTATTCTTGAATTTATTAATGTTTCTAGGACGATTTATTTCAGTATAAAGAGTGCTATGGGTGGGAAATTTGGGTACATAATAATTATTGACTATAAAATAATTTTTCTTTTATTAGAGGTAAATATATTAAATAAGGAAGAAGAGTTAATCTTTATTATTTTAAATATAAAAATTAAAATTAAAGAAATTATTGAATATAAAATGAAATATGTTAAAAATGTATTTTGTTAATTATTAATAAAATAAATATAATAGATGTTTGTATAACAGATGAATATCCTATAATTATTATGATTGATTTTTTTGTTTAAGCAAATGATAGGGGCAATAATTACATTAATTAGGCAAATAAAATAAATTTCATTATTAAATTTTAATATGAGTTCTATAATAATTATGGGGATTAATTTTATAAAAGTTATTATAAAGAATAGATTAATTCAATTTAATGAATAAATTAAAGAAATGATTCGAACATTTAAAGAGTACATCCCAATTTTTAAGATAAGAGAAAAAAAAATATTATAAATAAATAATTAGATTTATTTCCGATTCTGTGTAAATTATTATATATAGTAAATAGTCTAAATAAAATTCTTCTGGAGGCTAAAGGGATTAAAAAATATATTAAATATGTATTTAGAGTATTAGTGTCTAATTTAAATATAGATCAAATGATTTATAATAGAAATTATAAATATTATACTCATTTAATCGGAACGGAAAAACGGAGAAACAATGAAACGAAGGAAGAAACGGAGAAACGAAGAAAGAAACTGAGAGATGAAGAAAGAAACGAAGAAACGAAGAAAGAAACGGAGAAACGAAGAAATAAACCGAGAAACGGAGAAAGAAACGGAGAAACGAAGAAAGAAACAGAAAAACGAACAATGAAACGCAGAAACGAAGAACGAAACGGAGAAAGGAAGAAATAAACGGAGAAATGAAGAAAGAAACGGAGAAACAAAGAAAGAAACGGAGAAACGAACAAAGAAACGGAGAAACGAAGAAAGAAACGGGGAAACGAAGAATGAAACGGAGAAACGAAGAAAGAAACGGAGAAATAAATGGAGAAACGAAGATATAAACGGAGAAACGAAGAAAGAAACGGAGAAACGAAGGAAGAAACGGAGAAACGAAGAAAAAACGGAGAAACGGAGAAGTAAATGGAGAAACGAAGAAATAAACGGAGAAACGAAGAAAGAAACGGAGTAACGAAGAAAGAAACAGGGAAACAAACAATGAAACGCAGAAACGAAGAATGAAACGGAGAAAGGAAGAAGTAAACGGAGAAATGAAGAAAGAAAAGGAGAAACAAAGAAAGAAACGGAGAAACGAACAAAGAAACGGAGAAACGAAGAAAGAAACGGAGAAACGAAGAAAGAAACGGAGAAACGACGAAAGAAACCGAGAAACAAAGAAATAAATGGAGAAACGAAGAAATAAACGGAGAAACGAAGAAAGGAGCGGAGAAACGACGAAAGAAACGGAGTAACGATGAAATAAACGAAGAAACGAAGAAAGAAACGGAGAATCGGAGAAATAAATGCAGAAACGAAGAAATAAACCGAGAAACGGAGAAAGAAACGATCAAAGAAACGGAGAAGCGAAGAAAGTAACGGAGAAACGAACAAAGAAGCGGAGAAACGAACAAAGAAGCGGAGAAACGAAGAAAGAAACGGAGAAACGAACAATGAAACGGAGAAACGAACAAAGAAACGGAGAAACGAACAAAGAAACGGAGAAACGAACAAAGAAACGGAGAAACAAAGAAAGAAACGGAGAAACGAACAAAGAAACGGAGAAACGAACAAAGAAACGGAGAAACGAACAAAGAAACGGAGAAACAAAGAAAGAAACGGAGAAACGAACAAAGAAACGGAGAAACGAACAAAGAAACGGAGAAACGAACAAAGAAACGGAGAAAGGAACAAAGAAACGGAGAAACGAAGAAAGGAGCGGAGAAACGACGAAAGAAACGGAGTAACGATGAAATAAACGAAGAAACGAAGAAAGAAACGGAGAAACGGAGAAATGAATGTAGAAACGAAGAAATAAACGGAGAAACGGACACAGAAACGGAGAAACGGTGAAAGAAACGGAGAAACGAAGAAAGAAACGGAGAAACGAAGAAAGAAACGGAGAAACGGAGAAATAAATGGAGAAACAAAGAAATAAACGGAGAAACGAAGAAAGAAACGGAGAAACGAAGAAGGAAACGGAGAAACGAAGAAAGAAACGGAGTAACGAAGAAAAAAACGAAGTACCGAAGAAAGAAACGGACAAACGGAGAAATAAATGGGGAAACGAAGAAATAAACCGAGAAACGGAGAAAGAGACGATCAAAGAAACGGAGAAGCGAAGAAAGTAACGGAGAAACGAACAAAGAAGCGGAGAAGCGAACACAGAAACGGAGAAACGAAGAAAGAAACGGAGAAACGAAGAAAGAAACGCAGTTACGAAGAAAGAAACGAAGAAACGAAGAAAGCAACGGAGAAACGGAGAAAGAAACGGAGAAACGGAGAAATAAATGGAGAAACGAAGAAATAAACGGAGAAACGAAGAAAGAAACGGAGAAACGAACAAAGAAACGGAGAAACGAAGAAAGAAACGGAGAAACGAAGAAAGAAACGGAGATACGAACAAAGAAACGGAGAAACGAACAAAGAAACGGAGAAACGAAGAAAGAAACGGAGAAACGAAGAAAGGAGCGGAGAAACGACGAAAGAAACGGAGTAACGATGAAATAAACGAAGAAACGGAGAAACGGAGAAATAAATGTAGAAACGAAGAAATAAACGGAGAAACGGACACAGAAACGGAGAAACGGTGAAAGAAACGGAGAAACGAAGAAAGAAACGGGGAAACGAAGAAAGAAACGGAGAAACGAAGAAAGAAACGGAGAAACGAAGAAAGACACGAAGAAACGATGAAACAAACGGAGAAACGGAGAAAGAAACGGAGAAACGAAGAAGTAAACGGAGAAACGAACAAAGAAACGGAGAAACGAAGAAAGAAGCGGAGATACGAACAAAGAAACGGAGAAACGAACAAAGAAACGGAGAAACGAAGAAATAGACGGAGTAACGAAGAAAGAAACGGAGAAACTTAGAAAGAAACGGAGAAACGAAGAAAGACACGAAGAAACGATGAAACAAACGGAGAAACGAAGAAAGAAACGGAGAAAGAAACGGAGAAACGAAGAAATAAACGGAGAAACGAACAAAGAAACGGAGAAAGGAACAAAGAAACGGAGAAACGAACAATGAAACGCAGAAACGAAGAATGAAACGGAGAAACGAAGATATAAACGGAGAAATGAAGAAAGAAACGGAGAAACAAAGAAAGAATCGGAGAAACGAACAAAGAAACGGAGTAACGAAGGAAGAAACGAGGAAACGAAGAATGAAACGGAGAAACGAAGAAAGAAACGGAGAAATAAATGGAGAATCGAAGATATAAACGGAGAAACGAAGAAAGAAACGGAGAAACGAAGGAAGAAACGGAGAAACGAAGAACGAAACGGAGAAACGGAGAAGTAAATGGAGAAACGAAGAAATAAACGGAGAAACGAAGAAAGAAACGGAGTAACGAAGAAAGAAACAGGGAAACAAACAATCAAACGCAGAAACGAAGAATGAAACGGAGAAAGGAAGAAATAAACGGAGAAATGAAGAAAGAAAAGGAGAAACAAAGAAAGAAACGGAGAAACGAACAAAGAAACGGAGAAACGAAGAAAGAAACGGAGAAACGAAGAAAGAAACGGAGAACGAAGAAAGAAACAGAAACGACGAAAGAAACCGAGAAACGAAGAAATAAATGGAGAAACGAAGAAATAAACGGAGAAACGAAGAAAGGAGCGGAGAAACGACGAAAGAAACGGAGTAACGATGAAATAAACGAAGAAACGAAGAAAGAAACGGAGAAACGAACAATGAAACGGAGAAACGAACAAAGAAACGGAGAAACGAACAAAGAAACGGAGAAACGAACAAAGAAACGGAGAAACGAAGAAAGAAACGGAGAAACGAACAAAGAAACGGAGAAACGAACGAAGAAACGGAGAAAGAAACGGAGAAACGGAGAAATAAATGTAGAAACGAAGAAATAAACGGAGAAACGAAGAAAGAAACGGAGAAACGAACAACGAAACGGAGAAACGAACAAAGAAACGAACAAAGACACGGAGAAACGAACAAAGAAACGGAGAAACGAACAACGAAACGGAGAAACGAACAAAGAAACGAACAAAGACACGGAGAAACGAACAAAGAAACGGCGAAACGAAGAAATAAATGGAGAAACGAAGAAATAAACTGAGAAACGGAGAAAGAAACGATCAAAGAAACGGAGAAGCGAAGAAAGTAACGGAGAAACGAACAAACAAGCGGAGAAACGAACAAAGAAGCGAAGAAACGAAGAAAGAAACGGAGAAACGAACAATGGAACGGAGAAACGAACAAAGAAACGGAGAAACGAACAAAGAAACGGAGAAACGAACAAAGAAACGGAGAAACGAAGAAAGAAACGGAGAAACGAACAAAGAAACGGAGAAACGAACACAGAAACGGAGAAACGGAGAAAGAAACGGAGAAACGGAGAAATAAACGAAGAAACGGAGAATCGGAGAAATAAATGGAGAAACGAAGAAAGAAACCGAGAAACGGAGAAAGAAACGGAGAAACGAAGAAAGAAACGGAGAAACGAAGAAAGAAACGGAGAAACGAACAACGAAACGGAGAAACGAACAAAGAAACGAACAAAGAAACGGAGAAACGAACAAAGAAACGGAGAAACGAACAACGAAACGGAGAAACGAACAAAGAAACGAACAAAGACACGGAGAAACGAACAAAGAAACGGAGAAACGAAGAAATAAATGGAGAAACGAAGAAATAAACGGAGAAGCGAACAAGGAAACGGAGAAACGAAGAAAGAAACGGAGAAACGAAGAAAGAAACGGAGAAACGAAGAAAGAAACGGAGAAACGAAGAATGAAACGGAGATACGAAGAAAGAAACAGAGAAACGAACAAAGAAACGGAGAAACGAACAAAGAAACGGAGAAACGAACAAAGAAACGGAGAAACGAACGAAGAAACGGAGAAAGAAACGGAGAAACGGAGAAATAAATGTAGAAACGAAGAAATAAACGGAGAAACGGACACAGAAACGGAGAAACGGTGAAAGAAACGGAGAAACGAAGAAAGAAACGGAGAAACGAAGAAAGAAACGGAGAAACGGAGAAATAAATGGAGAAACAAAGAAATACACGGAGAAACGAAGAAAGAAACGGAGAAACGAAGAAGGAAACGGAGAAACGAAGAAAGAAACGGAGTAACGAAGAAAGAAACGAAGTACCGAAGAAAGAAACGGACAAACGGAGAAATAAATGGGGAAACGAAGAAATAAACCGAGAAACGGAGAAAGAGACGATCAAAGAAACGGAGAAGCGAAGAAAGTAACGGAGAAACGAACAAAGAAGCGGAGAAGCGAACACAGAAACGGAGAAACGAAGAAAGAAACGGAGAAACGAAGAAAGAAACGAAGAAACGAAGAAAGCAACGGAGAAACGGAGAAAGAAACCGAGAAACGGAGAAATAAATGGAGAAACGAAGAAATAAACGGAGAAACGAAGAAAGAAACGGAGAAACGAACAAAGAAACGGAGAAACGAAGAAAGAAACGGAGAAATAAATGGAGAAACGAAGAAATAAACCCAGAAACGGAGGAAGAACCGGAGAAACGAAGGTTGAACGGAGAAACGAAGAATGAAACGGAGAAATAAATGGAGAAACGAAGATATAAACGGAGAAACGAAGAAAGAAACGGAGAAACGAAGAAACGAAGAAAGAAACGGAGTAACGAAGAAGGACACGAACAAACGAAGAAAGAAACAGAGAATCGGAGAAATAATTGGAGAAACGAAGAAATAAACCGAGAAACGGAGAAAGAAACGGAGAAACGAACAAAGAAACGGAGAAACGAAGAAAGAAACGGAGCAACGAACAAAGAAACGGAGAAACGAACGAAGAAACGGAGACCCGGAGAAAGAAACGGAGAGACGGAGAAATAAATGGAGAAACGAAGAAATAAATGGAGAGACGAACAAGGAAACGGAGAAACGAAGAAAGAAACGGAGAAACGAAGAAAGAAACGGAGAAACGAAGAAAGAAACGGAGAAACGAAGAAAGAAACGAAGTAACGAAGAAAGAAACGGAGAATCGGAGAAATAAATGGAGAAACAAAGAAATAATCGGAGAAACGGAGAAAGAAAGGATCAAAGAAACGGAGAAACGAAGAAAGAAACGGAGAAATAAATGGAGAAACGAAGAAATAAACCGAGAAACGGAGAAAGAAACGGAGAAACGAAGAAAGAAACGCAGAATCGGAGAAATAAATGGAGAAACGAAGAAATAAACCGAGAAACGGAGAAAGAAACGGAGAAACGAACAAAGAAACGGAGAAACGAACAAAGAAACGGAGAAACGAACAAAAGAAACGGTGAAACGAAGAAAGAAACGGAGTAACGAAGAAATAAACGAAGAAACGAAGAAAGAAACGGAGAATCGGAGAAATAAATGGAGAAACGAAGAATTAAACCGAGAAACGGAGAAAGAAACGGAGAAGCGAACAAAGAATCGGAGAAACGAAGAAAAAACGGAGAAACAAACAAAGAAACGGAGAAACGAACAAAGAAACGGAGAAACGAACAAAGAAACGGAGAAACGAACAAAGAAACGGAGAAACGAACAAAGAAACGGAGAAACGAAGAAAGAAACGGAGTAACGAAGAAATAAACGAAGAAACGAAGAAAGAAACGGAGAATCGGAGAAAAAAATGGAGAGACGAACAAGGAAACGGAGAAACGAAGAAAGAAACGGAGAAACGAAGAAAGAAACGGAGAAACGAAGAAAGAAACGGAGACGCGGAGAAATAAATGGAGAAACGAAGAAATAAACGGAGAAACGAAGAAAGAAACGGAGAAATAAATGGAGAAACGAAGAAATAAACGGAGAAACGAACACAGAAATGGAGAAACGGAGAAAGAAACGGAGAAATGAACAAAGAAACGGAGAAACGAAAAAAGAAGCGGAGAAACGGAGAAATAAATGGAGAAACGAAGAGATAAACGGAAAAACGAAGAAATAAACGGAGAAACGAAGAAAGAAACGGAGAAACGAACAATGAAACGCAGAAACGAAGAATGAAACGGAGAAACGAAGAAATAAACGGAGAAATGAAGTAAGAAACGGAGAAACATAGAAAGAAACGGAGAAACGAACAAAGAAACGGAGAAACGGAGAAACAAATGGAGAAACGAAGAAATAAACGGAGAAACGAAGAAAGAAACGGTGAAACGAAGAAATAAACGGAGAAACGAAGAAATAAACGGAGAAACGAAGAAAGAAACGGAGAAACGAAGAAAGAAACGGAGAAACGAACAAACAAACGGAGAAACGAAGAAAGAAACGGAGAGTCGGAGAAATAAATGGTGAAACGAAGAAATAAACGGAGAAACGGAGAAATAAATGGAGAAACGGAGAAATAAATGGAGAAACGAAGAAATAAACGGAGAAACGAAGAAAGAAACGGTGAAACGAAGAAAGAAACGGAGAAACGAAGAAAGAAACGGAGAAACGAGCAAAGAAACAGAGAAACGAAGAAAGAAACGGAGAAAGGAAGAAAGAAACGTAGAAACGAAGAAAGAAACGGAGAAGCGAACAAAGAAACGGAGAAACGAACAAAGAAACGGAGAAACGAACAAAGAAATGGAGAAACGAAGAAAGAAACGGAGAAAGGAAGAAAGAAACGTAGAAACGAAGAAAGAAACGGAGAAGCGAACAAAGAAACGGAGAAACGAAGAAAGAAACGGAGAAACGAAGAATGAAACGGAGGAACGGAGAAATAAATGGAGAAACGAAGAAATAAACGGAGAAACGAAGAAATAAACGGAGAAACGAAGAAAGACACGGAGAAACGAACAATGAAACGCAGAAACGCAGAATGAAACGGAGAAAGGAAGAAGTAAACGGAGAAATGAAGAAAGAAAAGGAGAAACAAAGAAAGAAACGGAGAAACGAACAAAGAAACGGAGAAACGAAGAAAGAAACGGAGAAACGAAGAAAGAAACGGAGAAACGAAGAAAGAAACGGAGAAACGACGAAAGAAACCGAGAAACGAAGAAATGAATGGAGAAACGAAGAAATAAACGGAGAAACGAAGAGAGGAGCGGAGAAACGACGAAAGAAACAGGGAAACAAACAATGAAACGCAGAAACGAAGAATGAAACGGAGAAAGGAAGAAGTAAACGGAGAAATGAAGAAAGAAAAGGAGAAACAAAGAAAGAAACGGAGAAACGAACAAAGAAACGGAGAAACGAAGAAAGAAACGGAGAAACGAAGAAAGAAACGGAGAAACGAAGAAAGAAACGGAGAAACGACGAAAGAAACCGAGAAACGAAGAAATAAATGGAGAAACGAAGAAATAAACGGAGAAACGAAGAAAGGAGCGGAGAAACGACGAAAGAAACGGAGTAACGATGAAATAAACGAAGAAACGAAGAAAGAAACGGAGAATCGGAGAAATAAATGCAGAAACGAAGAAATAAACCGAGAAACGGAGAAAGATACGATCAAAGAAACGGAGAAGCGAAGAAAGTAACGGAGAAACGAACAAAGAAGCGGAGAAACGAACAAAGAAGCGGAGAAACGAAGAAAGAAACGGAGAAACGAACAATGAAACGGAGAAACGAACAAAGAAACGGAGAAACGAACAAAGAAACGGAGAAACGAACAAAGAAACGGAGAAACAAAGAAAGAAACGGAGAAACGAACAAAGAAACGGAGAAACGAACAAAGAAACGGAGAAACGAACAAAGAAACGGAGAAACGAACAATGAAACGCAGAAACGAAGAATGAAACGGAGAAAGGAAGAAGTAAACGGAGAAATGAAGAAAGAAAAGGAGAAACAAAGAAAGAAACGGAGAAACGAACAAAGAAACGGAGAAACGAAGAAAGAAACGGAGAAACGAAGAAAGAAACGGAGAAACGAAGAAAGAAACGGAGAAACGACGAAAGAAACCGAGAAACGAAGAAATAAATGGAGAAACGAAGAAATAAACGGAGAAACGAAGAAAGGAGCGGAGAAACGAAGAAAGGAGCGGAGAAACGACGAAAGAAACGGAGTAACGATGAAATAAACGAAGAAACGAAGAAAGAAACGGAGAATCGGAGAAATAAATGCAGAAACGAAGAAAGAAACGGAGAAACGAAGAAATAAACCGAGAAACGGAGAAAGAAACGGAGAAACGAAGAAAGAAACAGAAAAACGAACAATGAAACGCAGAAACGAAGAATGAAACGGAGAAAGGAAGAAATAAACGGAGAAATGAAGAAAGAAACGGAGAAACAAAGAAAGAAACGGAGAAACGAACAAAGAAACGGAGAAACGAAGAAAGAAACGGGGAAACGAAGAATGAAACGGAGAAACGAAGAAAGAAACGGAGAAATAAATGGAGAAACGAAGATATAAACGGAGAAACGAAGAAAGAAACGGAGAAACGAAGGAAGAAACGGAGAAACGAAGAAAGAAACGGAGAAACGGAGAAGTAAATGGAGAAACGAAGAAATAAACGGAGAAACGAAGAAAGAAACGGAGAAACGAACAATGAAACGGAGAAACGAACAAAGAAACGGAGAAACGAACAAAGAAACGGAGAAACGAACAAAGAAACGGAGAAACAAAGAAAGAAACGGAGAAACGAACAAAGAAACGGAGAAACGAACAAAGAAACGGAGAAACGAACAAAGAAACGGAGAAACAAAGAAAGAAACGGAGAAACGAACAAAGAAACGGAGAAACGAACAAAGAAACGGAGAAACGAACAAAGAAACGGAGAAACGAACAAAGAAACGGAGAAACGAACAAAGAAACGGAGAAACGAAGAAAGGAGCGGAGAAACGACGAAAGAAACGGAGTAACGATGAAATAAACGAAGAAACGAAGAAAGAAACGGAGAAACGGAGAAGTAAATGTAGAAACGAAGAAATAAACGGAGAAACGGACACAGAAACGGAGAAACGGTGAAAGAAACGGAGAAACGAAGAAAGAAACGGAGAAACGAAGAAAGAAACGGAGAAACGGAGAAATAAATGGAGAAACAAAGAAATAAACGGAGAAACGAAGAAAGAAACGGAGAAACGAAGAAGGAAACGGAGAAACGAAGAAAGAAACGGAGTAACGAAGAAAGAAACGAAGTACCGAAGAAAGAAACGGACAAACGGAGAAATAAATGGGGAAACGAAGAAATAAACCGAGAAACGGAGAAAGAGACGATCAAAGAAACGGAGAAGCGAAGAAAGTAACGGAGAAACGAAGAAAGAAGCGGAGAAGCGAACACAGAAACGGAGAAACGAAGAAAGAAACGGAGAAACGAAGAAAGAAACGCAGTTACGAAGAAAGAAACGAAGAAACGAAGAAAGCAACGGAGAAACGGAGAAAGAAACGGAGAAACGGAGAAATAAATGGAGAAACGATGAAATAAACGGAGAAACGAAGAAAGAAACGGAGAAACGAAGAAACGAAGAAAGAAACGGAGTAACGAAGAAGGACACGAACAAACGAAGAAAGAAACAGAGAATCGGAGAAATAATTGGAGAAACGAAGAAATAAACCGAGAAACGGAGAAAGAAACGGAGAAACGAACAAAGAAACGGAGAAACGAAGAAAGAAACGGAGCAACGAACAAAGAAACGGAGAAACGAACGAAGAAACGGAGAACCGGAGAAAGAAACGGAGAAACGGAGAAATAAATGGAGAAACGAAGAAATAAATGGAGAGACGAACAAGGAAACGGGGAAACGAAGAAAGAAACGGAGAAACGAAGAAAGAAACGGAGAAACGAAGAAAGAAACGGAGAAACGAAGAAAGAGACGAAGTAACGAAGAAAGAAACGGAGAATCGGAGAAATAAATGGAGAAACAAAGAAATAAACGGAGAAACGGAGAAGGAAAGGATCAAAGAAACGGAGAAACGAAGAAAGAAACGGAGAAATAAATGGAGAAACGAAGAAATAAACCGAGAAACGGAGAAAGAAACGGAGAAACGAAGAAAGAAACGCAGAATCGGAGAAATAAATTGAGAAACGAAGAAATAAACCGAGAAACGGAGAAAGAAACGGAGAAACGGACAAAGAAACGGAGAAACGAACAAAGAAACGGAGAAACGAACAAAGAAACGGAGAAACGAACAAAAGAAACGGAGAAACGAAGAAAGAAACGGAGTAACGAAGAAA
Source organism: Ptiloglossa arizonensis (assembly GCF_051014685.1). Taxonomy (NCBI): domain Eukaryota; kingdom Metazoa; phylum Arthropoda; class Insecta; order Hymenoptera; family Colletidae; genus Ptiloglossa; species Ptiloglossa arizonensis. The sequence goes on along the minus strand of NW_027478480.1, from coordinate 816,157 downwards.
TAAACGAAGAAACGAAGAAAGAAACGGAGAATCGGAGAAATAAATGGAGAAACGAAGAATTAAACCGAGAAACGGAGAAAGAAACGGAGAAGCGAACAAAGAATCGGAGAAACGAAGAAAAAACGGAGAAACAAACAAAGAAACGGAGAAACGAACAAAGAAACGGAGAAACGAACAAAGAAACGGAGAAACGAACAAAGAAACGGAGAAACGAAGAAAGAAACGGAGAAACGAAGAAAGACACGAAGAAACGAAGAAAGAAACGGAGAAACGAACAAAGAAACGGAGAAACGAAGAAATAAATGGAGAAACGAAGAAATAAACGGAGAAGCGAACAAGGAAACGGAGAAACGAAGAAAGAAACGGAGAAACGAAGAAAGGAACGGAGAAACGAAGAAAGAAACGGAGAAACGAAGAATGAAACGGAGATACGAAGAAAGAAACAGAGAAACGAACAAAGAAACGGAGAAACGAACAAAGAAACGGAGAAACGAACAAAGAAACGGAGAAACGAACGAAGAAACGGAGAAAGAAACGGAGAAACGGAGAAATAAATGTAGAAACGAAGAAATAAACGGAGAAACGGACACAGAAACGGAGAAACGGTGAAAGAAACGGAGAAACGAAGAAAGAAACGGAGAAACGAAGAAAGAAACGGAGAAACGGAGAAATAAATGGAGAAACAAAGAAATACACGGAGAAACGAAGAAAGAAACGGAGAAACGAAGAAGGAAACGGAGAAACGAAGAAAGAAACGGAGTAACGAAGAAAGAAACGAAGTACCGAAGAAAGAAACGGTCAAACGGAGAAATAAATGGGGAAACGAAGAAATAAACCGAGAAACGGAGAAAGAGACGATCAAAGAAACGGAGAAGCGGAGAAAGTAACGGAGAAACGAACAAAGAAGCGGAGAAGCGAACACAGAAACGGAGAAAGGAAGAAAGAAACGTAGAAACGAAGAAAGAAACGGAGAAGCGAACAAAGAAACGGAGAAACGAAGAAAGAAACGGAGAAACGAAGAATGAAACGGAGGAACGGAGAAATAAATGGAGAAACGAAGAAATAAACGGAGAAACGAAGAAATAAACGGAGAAACGAACAAAGAAACGGAGAAACGAACAAAGAAACGGAGAAACGGAGAAATAAATGGAGAAACGAAGAAAGAAACGGAGGAACGGAGAAATAAATGGAGAAACGAAGAAATAAACGGAGAAACGAAGAAATAAACGGAGAAACGAAGAAAGAAACGGAGAAACGAGGAAAGAAGCGGAGAAACGAAGAAAGAAACGGAGAAAAGAACAAAGAAACGGAGAAACGAAGAAAGAAACGGAGAAACGTAGAAAGAAACGGAGATACGAACAAAGAAACGGAGAAACGAACAAAGAAACGGAGAAACGAACAAAAGAAACGGAGAAACGAAGAAAGAAACGGAGTAACGAAGAAATAAACGAAGAAACGAAGAAAGAAACGGAGAATCGGAGAAATAAATGGAGAAACGAAGAATTAAACCGAGAAACGGAGAAAGAAACGGAGAAGCGAACAAAGAATCGGAGAAACGAAGAAAAAACGGAGAAACAAACAAAGAAACGGAGAAACGAACAAAGAAACGGAGAAACGAACAAAGAAACGGAGAAACGAACAAAGAAACGGAGAAACGAAGAAAGAAACGGAGAAACGAAGAAAGACACGAAGAAACGAAGAAAGAAACGGAGAAACGAACAAAGAAACGGAGAAACGAAGAAATAAATGGAGAAACGGAGAAATAAACGGAGAAGCGAACAAGGAAACGGAGAAACGAAGAAAGAAACGGAGAAACGAAGAAAGGAACGGAGAAACGAAGAAAGAAACGGAGAAACGAAGAATGAAACGGAGATACGAAGAAAGAAACAGAGAAACGAACAAAGAAACGGAGAAACGAACAAAGAAACGGAGAAACGAACAAAGAAACGGAGAAACGAACGAAGAAACGGAGAAAGAAACGGAGAAACGGAGAAATAAATGTAGAAACGAAGAAATAAACGGAGAAACGGACACAGAAACGGAGAAACGGTGAAAGAAACGGAGAAACGAAGAAAGAAACGGAGAAACGAAGCAAGAAACGGAGAAACGGAGAAATAAATGGAGAAACAAAGAAATACACGGAGAAACGAAGAAAGAAACGGAGAAACGAAGAAGGAAACGGAGAAACGAAGAAAGAAACGGAGTAACGAAGAAAGAAACGAAGTACCGAAGAAAGAAACGGTCAAACGGAGAAATAAATGGGGAAACGAAGAAATAAACCGAGAAACGGAGAAAGAGACGATCAAACAAACGGAGAAGCGAAGAAAGTAACGGAGAAACGAACAAAGAAGCGCAGAAGCGAACACAGAAACGGAGAAAGGAAGAAAGAAACGTAGAAACGAAGAAAGAAACGGAGAAGCGAACAAAGAAACGGAGAAACGAAGAAAGAAACGGAGAAACGAAGAATGAAACGGAGGAACGGAGAAATAAATGGAGAAACGAAGAAATAAACGGAGAAACGAAGAAATAAACGGAGAAACAAACAAAGAAACGGAGAAACGAACAAAGAAACGGAGAAACGGAGAAATAAATGGAGAAACGAAGAAAGAAACGGAGGAACGGAGAAATAAATGGAGAAACGAAGAAATAAACGGAGAAACGAAGAAATAAACGGAGAAACGAAGAAAGAAACGGAGAAACGAAGAAAGAAACGGAGAAACGAAGAAAGAAACGGAGAAAAGAACAAAGAAACGGAGAAACGAAGAAAGAAACGGAGAAACGTAGAAAGAAACGGAGATACGAACAAAGAAACGGAGAAACGAACAAAGAAACGGAGAAACGAAGAAAGAAACGGAGGAACGGAGAAATAAATGGAGAAACGAAGAAATAAACGGAGAAACGAAGAAATAAACGGAGAAACGAAGAAAGAAACGGAGAAACGAACAATGAAACGCAGAAACGAAGAATGAAGCGGAGAAACGAAGAAATAAACGGAGAAATGAAGTAAGAAACGGAGAAACATAGAAAGAAACGGAGAAACGAACAAAGAAACGGAGAAACGAACAAAGAAACGGAGAAACGGAGAAATAAATGGAGAAACGAAGAAATAAGCGGAGAAACGAAGAAAGAAACGGTGAAACGAAGAAATAAACGGAGAAACGAAGAAATAAACGGAGAAACGAAGAAAGAAACGGAGAAACGAAGAAAGAAACGGAGAAACGAAGAAAGAAACGGAGAAAAGAACAAAGAAACGGAGAAACGAAGAAAGAAACGGAGAAACGAAGGAAGAAACGGAGAAACGAAGAAAGAAACGGAGAAACGAAGAAAGAAACGGAGAAAAGAACAAAGAAACGGAGAAACGAAGAAAGAAACGGAGAAACGAACAAAGAAACGGAGAAATAAATGGAGAAACGAAGAAATAAACAGAGAAACGAAGAAATAAACGGAGAAACGAAGAAAGAAACGGAGAAACGAAGAAAGAAACAGAAAAACGAACAATGAAACGCAGAAACGAAGAACGAAACGGAGAAAGGAAGAAATAAACGGAGAAATGAAGAAAGAAACGGAGAAACAAAGAAAGAAACGGAGAAACGAACAAAGAAACGGAGAAACGAAGAAAGAAACGGGGAAACGAAGAATGAAACGGAGAAACGAAGAAAGAAACGGAGAAATAAATGGAGAAACGAAGATATAAACGGAGAAACGAAGGAAGAAACGGAGAAACGAAGAAAGAAACGGAGAAACGGAGAAGTAAATGGAGAAACGAAGAAATAAACGGAGAAACGAAGAAAGAATCGGAGTAACGAAGAAAGAAACAGGGAAACAAACAATGAAACGCAGAAACGAAGAATGAAACGGAGAAAGGAAGAAGTAAACGGAGAAATGAAGAAAGAAAAGGAGAAACAAAGAAAGAAACGGAGAAACGAACAAAGAAACGGAGAAACGAAGAAAGAAACGGAGAAACGAAGAAAGAAACGGAGAATCGGAGAAATAAATGCAGAAACGAAGGAATAAACCGACAAACGGAGAAACGGAGAAACGATGAAACGAAGGAAGAAACGGAGAAACGAAGAAAGAAACGGAGAAACGAAGAAAGAAACACAGAATCGGAGAAATAAATGGAGAAACGAAGAAATAAACCGAGAATCGGAGTAAGAAACTGAGTAACGAAGAAAGAAACGAAGAAACGAAGAAAGAGACGGGGAATCGGAGAAATAAATGGAGAAACGAAGAAATAAACCGAGAAACGGAGAAAGGATCGGAGAAACGATCAATGAAACGGAGAAACGAACAAAGAAACGGAGAAACGAAGAAAGAAACGGAGTAACGAAGAAAGAAACGGAGAAACGAAGAAATAAACGCAGAAACGAACAAGGAAACGGAGAAACGGAGAAATAAATGGAGAAACGAAGAAATAAACGGAGAATCGAAGAAAGAAACGGAGGAACGAAGAAAGAAACGAAGAAACGAAGAAAGAGACGGGGAATCGGAGAAATAAATGGAGAAACGAAGAAATAAACCGAGAAACGGAGAAAGGATCGGAGAAACGATCAATGAAACGGAGAAACGAACAAAGAAACGGAGAAACGAAGAAAGAAACGGAGTAACGAAGAAAGAAACGGAGAAACGAAGAAATAAACGCAGAAACGAACAAGGAAACGGAGAAACGGAGAAATAAATGGAGAAACGAAGAAATAGACGGAGAATCGAAGAAAGAAACGGAGGAACGAAGAAACAAACGGAGAAACGAGGAAAGAAACGGAGAAACGAAGAAAGGAACGGAGCAACGAAGAAAGAAACGATGAAACGCATAAAGAAACGGAGAAACGAAGAAAGAAACGGAGAAACGAAGAAAGAAACGGAGAAACGAAGAAAGAAACGGAGAAACGAAGAAAGAAATGGAGAAACGCAGAAAGAAACGGAGAAATGAAGAGAGAAACGGAGAATCGGAGAAAGAAACAGAGGAACGAAGAAAGAAACGGAGAAACGAGGAAAGAAACGGAGAAACGAAGAAAGAAACGGAGCAACGAAGAAAGAAACGATGAAACGCAGAAAGAAACGGAGAAACGAAGAAAGAAACGGAGAAACGAAGACAGAAACGGAGAAACGAACAAAGAAACGGAGAAACGAAGAAAGAAACGGAGAAACGAAGAAATAAATGGAGAAACGATGAAAGAAACGGAGAAACGAAGAAAGAAACGAAGAAACCAACAAAGAACCGGAGAAACGGAGAAATAAATGGAGAAACGAAGAAATAAACGGAGAATCGAAGAAAGAAACGGAGGAACGAAGAAAGAAACGGAGAAACGAGGAAAGAAACGGAGAAACGAAGAAAGAAACGGAGCAACGAAGAAAGAAACGGAGAAACGAACGAAGATACGGAGAAAGAAACGGAGAAATAAATGTAGAAACGAAGAAATAAACGGAGAAACGGACACAGAAACGGAGAAACGGTGAAAGAAACGGAGAAACGAAGAAAGAAACGGAGAAACGAAGAAAGAAACGGAGAAACGGAGAAATAAATGGAGAAACAAAGAAATACACGGAGAAACGAAGAAAGAAACGGAGAAACGAAGAAGGAAACGGAGAAACGAAGAAAGAAACGGAGTAACGAAGAAAGAAACGAAGTACCGAAGAAAGAAACGGTCAAACGGAGAAATAAATGGGGAAACGAAGAAATAAACCGAGAAACGGAGAAAGAGACGAACAAAGAAACGGAGAAACGAACAAAGAAACGGAGAAACGGAGAAATAAATGGAGAAACGAAGAAAGAAACGGAGGAACGGAGAAATAAATGGAGAAACGAAGAAATAAACGGAGAAACGAAGAAATAAACGGAGAAACGAAGAAAGAAACGGAGAAACGAAGAAAGAAACGGAGAAACGAAGAAAGAAACGGAGAAAAGAACAAAGAAACGGAGAAACGAAGAAAGAAACGGAGAAACGTAGAAAGAAACGGAGATACGAACAAAGAAACGGAGAAACGAACAAAGAAACGGAGAAACGAAGAAAGAAACGGAGGAACGGAGAAATAAATGGAGAAACGAAGAAATAAACGGAGAAACGAAGAAATAAACGGAGAAACGAAGAAAGAAACGGAGAAACGAACAATGAAACGCAGAAACGAAGAATGAAGCGGAGAAACGAAGAAATAAACGGAGAAATGAAGTAAGAAACGGAGAAACATAGAAAGAAACGGAGAAACGAACAAAGAAACGGAGAAACGAACAAAGAAACGGAGAAACGGAGAAATAAATGGAGAAACGAAGAAATAAGCGGAGAAACGAAGAAAGAAACGGTGAAACGAAGAAATAAACGGAGAAACGAAGAAATAAACGGAGAAACGAAGAAAGAAACGGAGAAACGAAGAAAGAAACGGAGAAACGAAGAAAGAAACGGGGAAAAGAACAAAGAAACGGAGAAACGAAGAAAGAAACGGAGAAACGAAGGAAGAAACGGAGAAACGAAGAAAGAAACGGAGAAACGAAGAAAGAAACGGAGAAAAGAACAAAGAAACGGAGAAACGAAGAAAGAAACGGAGAAACGAACAAAGAAACGGAGAAATAAATGGAGAAACGAAGAAATAAACAGAGAAACGAAGAAATAAACGGAGAAACGAAGAAAGAAACGGAGAAACGAAGAAAGAAACAGAAAAACGAACAATGAAACGCAGAAACGAAGAACGAAACGGAGAAAGGAAGAAATAAACGGAGAAATGAAGAAAGAAACGGAGAAACAAAGAAAGAAACGGAGAAACGAACAAAGAAACGGAGAAACGAAGAAAGAAACGGGGAAACGAAGAATGAAACGGAGAAACGAAGAAAGAGACGGAGAAATAAATGGAGAAACGAAGATATAAACGGAGAAACGAAGGATGAAACGGAGAAACGAAGAAAGAAACGGAGAAACGGAGAAGTAAATGGAGAAACGAAGAAATAAACGGAGAAACGAAGAAAGAATCGGAGTAACGAAGAAAGAAACAGGGAAACAAACAATGAAACGCAGAAACGAAGAATGAAACGGAGAAAGGAAGAAGTAAACGGAGAAATGAAGAAAGAAAAGGAGAAACAAAGAAAGAAACGGAGAAACGAACAAAGAAACGGAGAAACGAAGAAAGAAACGGAGAAACGAAGAAAGAAACGGAGAATCGGAGAAATAAATGGAGAAACGAAGGAATAAACCGACAAACGGAGAAACGGAGAAACGATGAAACGAAGGAAGAAACGGAGAAACGAAGAAAGAAACGGAGAAACGAAGAAAGAAACACAGAATCGGAGAAATAAATGGAGAAACGAAGAAATAAACCGAGAATCGGAGTAAGAAACTGAGTAACGAAGAAAGAAACGAAGAAACGAAGAAAGAGACGGGGAATCGGAGAAATAAATGGAGAAACGAAGAAATAAACCGAGAAACGGAGAAAGGATCGGAGAAACGATCAATGAAACGGAGAAACGAACAAAGAAACGGAGAAACGAAGAAAGAAACGGAGTAACGAAGAAAGAAACGGAGAAACGAAGAAATAAACGCAGAAACGAACAAGGAAACGGAGAAACGGAGAAATAAATGGAGAAACGAAGAAATAAACGGAGAATCGAAGAAAGAAACGGAGGAACGAAGAAAGAAACGAAGAAACGAAGAAAGAGACGGGGAATCGGAGAAATAAATGGAGAAACGAAGAAATAAACCGAGAAACGGAGAAAGGATCGGAGAAACGATCAATGAAACGGAGAAACGAACAAAGAAACGGAGAAACGAAGAAAGAAACGGAGTAACGAAGAAAGAAACGGAGAAACGAAGAAATAAACGCAGAAACGAACAAGGAAACGGAGAAACGGAGAAATAAATGGAGAAACGAAGAAATAGACGGAGAATCGAAGAAAGAAACGGAGGAACGAAGAAACAAACGGAGAAACGAGGAAAGAAACGGAGAAACGAAGAAAGGAACGGAGCAACGAAGAAAGAAACGATGAAACGCATAAAGAAACGGAGAAACGAAGAAAGAAACGGAGAAACGAAGAAAGAAACGGAGAAACGAAGAAAGAAACGGAGAAACGAAGAAAGAAATGGAGAAACGCAGAAAGAAACGGAGAAATGAAGAGAGAAACGGAGAATCGGAGAAAGAAACGGAGGAACGAAGAAAGAAACGGAGAAACGAGGAAAGAAACGGAGAAACGAAGAAAGAAACGGAGCAACGAAGAAAGAAACGATGAAACGCAGAAAGAAACGGAGAAACGAAGAAAGAAACGGAGAAACGAAGACAGAAACGGAGAAACGAACAAAGAAACGGAGAAACGAAGAAAGAAACGGAGAAACGAAGAAATAAATGGAGAAACGATGAAAGAAACGGAGAAACGAAGAAAGAAACGAAGAAACCAACAAAGAACCGGAGAAACGGAGAAATAAATGGAGAAACGAAGAAATAAACGGAGAATCGAAGAAAGAAACGGAGGAACGAAGAAAGAAACGGAGAAACGAGGAAAGAAACGGAGAAACGAAGAAAGAAACGGAGCAACGAAGAAAGAAACAATGAAACGCAGAAAGAAACGGAGAAACGAAGAAAGAAACGGAGAAACGAAGAAAGAAACGGAGAAACGAAGAAAGAAATGGAGAAACGCAGAAAGAAACGGAGAAATGAAGAGAGAAACGGAGAATCGGAGAAATAAATGGAGAAACGAAGAAATAAACCGAGAAACGGAGAAAGAAACGGAGAAACGATCAATGAAACGGAGAAACGAACAAAGAAACGGAGAAACGAAGAAAGAAACGGAGTAACGAAGAAAGAAACGGAGAAACGAAGAAATAAACGCAGAAACGAACAAGGAAACGGAGAAACGGAGAAACAAATGGAGAAACGAAGAAATAAACGGAGAATCGAAGAAAGAATCGGAGAAACAAAGAAAGAAACGGAGACACGAACAAAGAAACGGAGAAACGAACAAAGAAATGGAGAAACGAACAAAGAAACGGAGAAACGTACAAAGAAACGGAGAAACGAACAAAGAAACGGAGAAACGAACATAGAAACGGAGAAACGAAGACAGAAACGGAGAAACGAAGAAATAAATGGAGAAACGAGGATATAAACGGAGAAACGAAGAAAGAAACGGAGAAACGAAGAGCGAAATGGAGTAACGAAGAAAGAAGCGAAGAAACGAAGAAAGAAACGGAGAAATAAATGGAGAAACGAAGAAATAAACCGATAAACGGAGAAAGAAACGGAGAAACGAACAAAGAAACGGAGAAACGAAGAAAGAAACGGAGAGACGAAGAAATAAATGGAGAAACGATGAGAGAAACGGAGAAACGAAGAAAGAAACGAAGAAACCAACAAAGAACCGGAGAAACGGAGAAATAAATGGAGAAACGAAGAAATAAACGGAGAATCGAAGAAAGAAACGGAGGAACGAAGAAAGAAACGGAGAAACGAGGAAAGAAACGGAGGAACGAAGAAAGAAACGGAGCAACGTAGAAAGAAACGATGAAACGCAGAAAGAAACGGAGAAACGAAGAAAGAAACGGAGAAACGAAGAAAGAAACGGAGAAACGAACAAAGAAACGGAGAAACGAAGAAAGAAACGGAGAAACGAAGAAATAAATGGAGAAACGATGAAAGAAACGGAGAAACGAAGAAAGAAACGAAGAAACCAACAAAGAACCGGAGAAACGGAGAAATAAATGGAGAAACGAAGAAATAAACGGAGAATCGAAGGAAGAAACGGAGGAACGAAGAAAGAAACGGAGAAACGAGGAAAGAAACGGAGAAACGAAGAAAGAAACGGAGCAACGAAGAAAGAAACTATGAAACGCAGAAAGAAACGGAGAAACGAAGAAAGAAACGGAGAAACGAAGAAAGAAACGGAGAAACGAAGAAAGAAACGGAGAAACGAAGAAAGAAACGGAGAAACGAAGAAAGAAACGGAGAAACGGAGAAATAAATGGAGAAACGAAGAAATAAACGGAGAAACGAGCAAAGAAACGGACAAACGAAGAAAGAAACGGAGAAACGAAGAAAGAAACGGAGAAACGGAGAAATAAATGGAGAAACGAAGAAATAAATGGAGAAACGAATAAGCAAACCGAGAAACGAAGAAAGAAACGGAGAAACGAAGAAAGAAATGAAGAAACGAACAAAGAAAAGGAGAAACGAAGAAAGAAACGGAGAAACGAGGAAAGAAACGGAGAAACGAAGAAAGAAACGGAGCAACGAAGAAAGAAACGATGAAACGCAGAAAGAAACGGAGAAACGAAGAAAGAAACGGAGAAACGAAGAAAGAAACGGAGAAATGAAGAAAGAAATGGAGAAACGCAGAAAGAAACGGAGAAATGAAGAGAGAAACGGAGAATCGGAGAAATAAATGGAGAAACGAAGAAATAAACCGAGAAACGGAGAAAGAAACGGAGAAACTATCAATGAAACGGAGAAACGAACAAAGAAACGGAGAAACGAAGAAAGAAACGGAGTAACGAAGAAAGAAACGGAGAAACGAAGAAATAAACGCAGAAACGAACAAGGAAACGAAGAAACGGAGAAATAAATGGAGAAACGAAGAAATAAACGGAGAATCGAAGAAAGAATCGGAGAAACAAAGAAAGAAACGGAGACACGAACAAAGAAACGGAGAAACGAACAAAGAAATGGAGAAACGAACAAAGAAACGGAGAAACGAAGAAATAAATGGAGAAACGAGGAAATAAACGTAGAAACGAAGAAAGAAACGGAGAAACGAAGAGCGAAACGGAGTAACGAAGAAAGAAGCGAAGAAACGAACAAAGAAACGGAGAAACGAACATAGAAACGGAGAAACGAAGACAGAAACGGAGAAACGAAGAAATAAATGGAGAAACGAGGAAATAAACGGAGAAACGAAGAAAGAAACGGAGAAACGAAGAGCGAAACGGAGTAACGAAGAAAGAAGCGAAGAAACGAAGAAAGAAACGGAGAAATAAATGGAGAAACGAAGAAATAAACCGATAAACGGAGAAAGAAACGGAGAAACGAACAAAGAAACGGAGAAACGAAGAAAGAAACGGAGAAACGAAGAAATAAATGGAGAAACGATGAAAGAAACGGAGAAACGAAGAAAGAAACGAAGAAACCAACAAAGAACCGGAGAAACGGAGAAATAAATGGAGAAACGAAGAAATAAACGGAGAATCGAAGAAAGAAACGGAGGAACGAAGAAAGAAACGGAGAAACGAGGAAAGAAACGGAGGAACGAAGAAAGAAACGGAGCAACGTAGAAAGAAACGATGAAACGCAGAAAGAAACGGAGAAACGAAGAAAGAAACGGAGAAACGAAGAAAGAAACGGAGAAACGAAGAAAGAAACGGAGAAACGAAGAAAGAAACGGAGAAATAAATGGAGAAACGAAGAAATAAACGGAGAAACGAACAAAGAAACGGACAAACGAAGAAAGAAACGGAGAAACGAAGAAAGAAACGGAGAAACGGAGAAATAAATGGAGAAACGAAGAAATAAATGGAGAAACGAACAAGCAAACCGAGAAACGAAGAAAGAAACGGAGAAACGAAGAAAGAAATGAAGAAACCAAGAAATAAACGGAGAAACGAAGAAAGAAACGGAGAAACGAGGAAAGAAACGGAGAAACGAAGAAAGAAACGGAGAAGCGAACAAACAAACGGAGAAACGAAGAAAGAAACGGAGAAACGAAGAAAGAAACGGAGAAACGAAGAAAGAAACGGAGAAACGAAGAAAGAAACGGAGAAACGGAGAAACAAAATGGAGAAACGAAGAAATAAACGGAGAAACGAAGAAATAAACGGAGAATCGAAGAAAGAAACGGAGGAACGAAGAAAGAAACGGAGAAACGAGGAAGGAAACGGAGAAACGAAGAAATAAACGGAGCAACGTAGAAAGAAACGATGAAACGCAGAAAGAAACGGAGAAACGAACAAAGAAACGGAGAAACGAACAAAGAAACGGAGAAACGAAGAGCGAAACGGAGTAGCGAAGAAAGAAGCGAAGAAACGAAGAAAGAAACGGAGAAATAAATGGAGAAACGAAGAAATAAACCGAGAAACGGAGAAAGAAACGGAGAAACGAACAAAGAAACGGAGAAACGAAGACAGAAACGGAGAAACGAAGAAATAAATGGAGAAACGATGAAAGAAACGGAGAAACGAAGAAAGAAACGAAGAAACGAACAAAGAACCGGAGAAACGGAGAAATAAATGGAGAAACGAAGAAATAAACGGAGAATCGAAGAAAGAAACGGAGGAACGAAGAAAGAAACGGAGAAACGAGGAAAGAAACGGAGAAACGAAGAAAGAAACGGAGCAACGTAGAAAGAAACGATGAAACGCAGAAAGAAACGGAGAAACGAACAAAGAAACGGAGAAACGAAGAAAGAAACGGAGAAACGGAGAAATAAATGGAGAAACGAAGAAATAAACGGAGAAACGAACAAAGAAACGGAGAAACGAAGAAAGAAACGGAGAAACGAAGAAAGAAAGGGAGTAACGGAGAAATAAATGGAGAAACAAAGAAATAAATCGAGAAACGAACAAGCAAACGGAGAAACGAAGAAAGAAACGGAGAAACGAAGAAAGAAATGAAGAAACGAAGGAAGAAACGAAGAGAGAAACGGAGATACGAAGAAAGAAACGGAGAAACGAAGAAAGAAACCGAGAAACGTAGAAAGAAGCGGAGAAAGGAACAAAGAAACGGAGAAACGAAGAAAGAAACGGAGAAACGAAGAAATAAATGGGGAGCCGAAGAAATAAACGGAGAAACGAAGAAAGAAACGGAGAAATGAAGAAAGAAACGGAGAAACGAAGAAAGAAACGGAGAAATAAATGGAGAAACGAAGAAATAAACCGAGAAACGGAGAAAGAAACGGAGAAACGTACAAAGAAACGGAGAAACGAACAAAGAAACGGAGAAACGAACAAAGAAACGGAGAAACGAACAAAGAAACGGAGAAACGAACAAAGAAACGGAGAAACGAAGAAAGAAACGGAGAAATGAAGATAGAAACGGAGAAACGAAGAAATAAACGGAGAAACGAAGAAAGAAACGAAGAAAGAAACGGAGAAACGAAGAAAGAAACGGAGTAACGAGGAAAGAAACGGAGTAACGAAGAAAGAAACGAAGAAATGAAGAAAGAAACGGAGTATCGGAGAAAGAAACGGAGAAACGAACAAAGATACGGAGAAGCGAAGAAAGAAACGGAGAAACGAACAAAGAAACGGAGAAACGAAGAAAGAAACCGAGAAACGGAGAAAGAAACGGAGAAACGAAGAAAGAAACAAAGAAACGTACAAAGAAACGCAGAAACGAAGAATGAAACGGAGAAACGAAGAAATAAACGGAGAAATGAAGAAAGAAACGGAGAAACGAAGAAAGAAACGGAGAAACGGAGAAATAAATGGAGAAACGAAGAAATAAATGGAGAAACGAACAAGCAAACCGAGAAACGAAGAAAGAAACGGAGAAACGAAGAAAGAAATGAAGAAACCAAGAAATAAACGGAGAAACGAAGAAAGAAACGGAGAAACGAGGAAAGAAACGGAGAAACGAAGAAAGAAACGGAGAAGCGAACAAACAAACGGAGAAACGAAGAAAGAAACGGAGAAACGGAGAAACGAAGAAAGAAACGGAGAAACGAAGAAAGAAACGGAGAAACGAAGAAAGAAACGGAGAAACGGAGAAACAAAATGGAGAAACGAAGAAATAAACGGAGAAACGAAGAAATAAACGGAGAATCGAAGAAAGAAACGGAGGAACGAAGAAAGAAACGGAGAAACGAGGAAGGAAACGGAGAAACGAAGAAATAAACGGAGCAACGTAGAAAGAAACGATGAAACGCAGAAAGAAACGGAGAAACGAACAAAGAAACGGAGAAACGAAGAGCGAAACGGAGTAGCGAAGAAAGAAGCGAAGAAACGAAGAAAGAAACGGAGAAATAAATGGAGAAACGAAGAAATAAACCGAGAAACGGAGAAAGAAACGGAGAAACGAACAAAGAAACGGAGAAACGAAGACAGAAACGGAGAAACGAAGAAATAAATGGAGAAACGATGAAAGAAACGGAGAAACGAAGAAAGAAACGAAGAAACGAACAAAGAACCGGAGAAACGGAGAAATAAATGGAGAAACGAAGAAATAAACGGAGAATCGAAGAAAGAAACGGAGGAACGAAGAAAGAAACGGAGAAACGAGGAAAGAAACGGAGAAACGAAGAAAGAAACGGAGCAACGTAGAAAGAAACGATGAAACGCAGAAAGAAACGGAGAAACGAACAAAGAAACGGAGAAACGAAGAAAGAAACGGAGAAACGGAGAAATAAATGGAGAAACGAAGAAATAAACGGAGAAACGAACAAAGAAACGGAGAAACGAAGAAAGAAACGGAGAAACGAAGAAAGAAACGGAGTAACGGAGAAATAAATGGAGAAACAAAGAAATAAATCGAGAAACGAACAAGCAAACGGAGAAACGAAGAAAGAAACGGAGAAACGAAGAAAGAAATGAAGAAACGAAGGAAGAAACGAAGAGAGAAACGGAGATACGAAGAAAGAAACGGAGAAACGAAGAAAGAAACCGAGAAACGTAGAAAGAAGCGGAGAAAGGAACAAAGAAACGGAGAAACGAAGAAAGAAACGGAGAAACGAAGAAATAAATGGGGAGCCGAAGAAATAAACGGAGAAACGAAGAAAGAAACGGAGAAATGAAGAAAGAAACGGAGAAACGAAGAAAGAAACGGAGAAATAAATGGAGAAACGAAGAAATAAACCGAGAAACGGAGAAAGAAACGGAGAAACGTACAAAGAAACGGAGAAACGAACAAAGAAACGGAGAAACGAACAAAGAAACGGAGAAACGAACAAAGAAACGGAGAAACGAACAAAGAAACGGAGAAACGAAGAAAGAAACGGAGAAATGAAGATAGAAACGGAGAAACGAAGAAATAAACGGAGAAACGAAGAAAGAAACGAAGAAAGAAACGGAGAAACGAAGAAAGAAACGGAGTAACGAGGAAAGAAACGGAGTAACGAAGAAAGAAACGAAGAAATGAAGACAGAAACGGAGTATCGGAGAAAGAAACGGAGAAACGAACAAAGATACGGAGAAGCGAAGAAAGAAACGGAGAAACGAACAAAGAAACGGAGAAACGAAGAAAGAAACCGAGAAACGGAGAAAGAAACGGAGAAACGAAGAAAGAAACAAAGAAACGTACAAAGAAACGCAGAAACGAAGAATGAAACGGAGAAACGAAGAAATAAACGGAGAAATGAAGAAAGAAACGGAGAATCAAACAAAGAAACGGAGAAACGAAGAAAGAAACAGAGAAACGAAGAAATCAATGGAGAAATGAAGAAAGAAACGAAGAAAGAAACGGAGAAACGAAGAAAGAAACGGAGTAACGAAGAAGGAAACGAAGAAACGAAGAAAGAATCGGAGAATCGGAGAAATAAATGGAGAAACGAAGAAATAAACGGAGAATCGAAGAAAGAAACGGAGGAACGAAGATAGAAACGGAGAAACGAGGAAAGAAACGGAGGAACGAAGAAAGAAACGGAGCAACGTAGAAAGAAACGATGAAACGCAGAAAGAAACGGAGAAACGAAGAAAGAAACGGAGAAACGAAGAAAGAAACGGAGAAACGAACTAAGAAACGGAGAAACGAAGAAAGAAACGGAGAAACGAAGAAAGAAACGGAGAAACGGAGAAATAAATGGAGAAACGAAAAAATAAACGGAGAAACGAACAAAGAAACGGAGAAACGAACAAAGAAACGGAGAAACGAACAAAGAAACGGAGAAACGAACAAAGAAACGGAGAAATGAAGAAAGAAATGAAGAAACGAACAAAGAACCGGAGAAACGGAGAAATAAATGGAGAAACGAAGAAATAAACGGAGAATCGAAGAAAGAAACGGAGCAACTTAGAAAGAAACGGAGAAACGGAGAAAGAAACTGAGAAACGTACAAAGAAACGCAGAAACGAAGAATGAAACGGAGAAACGAAGAAATAAACCGAGAAACGAAGAAAGAAACGGAAAAACGAAGAAAGAAACGGAGAAACGAACAAAGAAACGGAGAAACGAAGAAACAAACGGAGAAGCGGAGAAATAAGTGGGGAGCCGAAGAAATAAACGGAGAAACGAAGAAAGAAACGGAGAAATGAAGAAAGAAACGGAGAAACGAAGAAAGAAACGGAGAAATAAATGGAGAAACGAAGAATTAAACCGAGAAACGGAGAAAGAAACGGAGAAACGAACAAAGAAACGGAGAAACGAACAAAGAAACGGAGAAACGAACAAAGAAACGGAGAAACGAAGAAAGAAACGGAGAAATGAACAAAGAAACGGAGAAACGAAGAAAGAAACGGAGAAACGAAGAAATAAATGGGGAGCCGAAGAAATAAACGGAGAAACGAAGAAAGAAACGGAGAAATGAAGAAAGAAACGGAGAAACGAAGAAAGAAACCGAGAAACGGAGAAAGAAACGGAGAAACGAACAAAGAAACGGAGAAACGAACAAAGAAACGGAGAAACGAAGAAAGAAACGGAGAAATGAAGATAGAAACGGAGAAACGAACAAAGAAACGGAGAAACGAAGAAAGAAACCGAGAAACGGAGAAAGAAACGGAGAAACGAAGAAAGAAACAGAGAAACGAACAAAGAAACGCAGAAACGAAGAATGAAACGGAGAAACGAAGAAATAAACGGAGAAATGAAGAAAGAAAGGGAGAATCAAACAAAGAAACGGAGAAACAAAGAAAGAAACAGAGAAACGAAGAAATCAACGGAGAAACGAAGAAAGAAACGAAGAAAGAAACGGAGAAATGAAGAAAGAAACGGAGTAACGAAGAAGGAAACGAAGAAACGAAGAAAGAATCGGAGAATCGGAGAAATAAATGGAGAAACGAAGAAAGAAACCGAGAAACGGAGAAAGAAACGGAGAAACGAACAAAGAAACGGAGAAACGAACAAAGAAACGGAGAAACGAACAAAGAAACGGAGAAACGAACAAAGAAACGGAGAGACGAACAAAGAAACGGAGAAACGAAGAAAGAAACGGAGAAATGAAGATAGAAACGGGGAAACGAAGAAATAAACGGAGAAACGAAGAAAGAAACGAAGAAAGAAACGGAGCAACGAAGAAAGAAACGGAGTAACGAAGAAAGAAACGGAGTAACGAAGAAAGAAACGAAGAAATGAAGAAAGAATCGGAGTATCGGAGAAAGAAACGGAGAAACAAAGAAAGAAACGGAGAAACGAAGAAATAAACCGAGAAACGAAGAAAGAAATGGAAAAACGAAGAAAGAAAAGGAGAAACGAACAAAGAAACGGAGAAACGAACAAAGAAACGGAGAAACGAAGAAACAAACGGAGAAGCGGAGAAATAAATGGAGATACGAAGAAATAAACGGAGAAACGAAGAAAGAAACGGAGAAACGAAGAAAGAAACGGAGAAACGAAGTAAGAAACGGAGTAACGAAGAAAGAAACGAAGAGACGAAGAGAGAAACGGAGAAATAAATGGAGAAACGAAGAAAGAAACGGAGAAATAAATGGAGAAACGAAGAAATAAACCGAGAAACAGAGAAAGAAACGGAGAAAGGAACAAAGAAACGGAGAAACGAAGAAATAAACCGAGAAACGGAGAAAGACACGGAGAAATGATCAATGAAACGGAGTAACGAACAGAGAAACGAAGAAAGAAACGGAGAAACGGAGAAAGAAACGGAGAAATAAATGGAGAAGCGAAGAAATAAACCGAGAAACGGAGAAAGAAACGGAGAAACGAACAAAGAAACGGAGAAACGAACAAAGAAACGGAGAAACGAACAAAGAAACGGAGAAACGAAGAAACAAACGGAGAAATGAAAATAGAAACGGAGAAACGAAGAAATAAACGGAGAAACGAAGAAAGAAACGAAGAAAGAAACGGAGAAACGAAGAAAGAAACGGAGTAACGAAGAAGGAAACGAAGAAACGAAGAAAGAAACGGAGAATCGGAGAAATAAATGGAGAAACGAAGAAAGAAACCGAGAAACGGAGAAAGAAACGCAGAAACGAACAAAGAAACAGAGAAACGAACAAAGAAACGCAGAAACGAAGAAAGAAACGGAGAAACGAAGAAAGAAACGGAGAAACGAAGAAAGAAACGGGGAAACGAAGAAATAAACCGAGAAACGGAGAAAGAAACGAAGAAACGAAGAAAGAAACAGAGAAACGAACAAAGAAACGGAGAAACGAACAAAGAAACGGAGAAACGTTTCTCCGTTTCTCGGTTTCTCCGTTTCTCGGTTTCTTGGTTTCTCTGTTTCCCGTTTCTCCGTTTCTCGGTTTCCCCGTTTCTCGGTTTCTCCGATTCTCGGTTTCTCCGTTTCTCGGTTTCTCGGTTTCTCGGTTTCTCGGTTTCTCCGTTTCTCCGTTTCTCCGTTTCTCCGTTTCTCCGTTTCTCGGTTTCTCCGTTTCACGGTTTCTCCGTTTCTCCGTTTCTCTGATTCTCTGGTAAACCGTTTCTCCGTTTCTTCGTTTCACCGTTTTTTGTTCGTTTCTCCATTTATTTCTCCGTGTCTTCGTTTCTTTGTTCGTTTCTCCGTTTCTTTGTTCGTTTCTTTCTTCGTTTCTCCGTTTTTTTCATCGTTTCTCCGTTTCTTTGTTCATTTCTCCGTTTCTTTTTTCGTTTCTGCGTTTCTTTCTTCGTTTCTCCGTTTCTTTCTTCGTTTCTCCGTTTATTTGTTCGTGTCTCCATTTATTTCTCCGTTTCTCGGTTTCTTTGTTCGTTTCTTTGTTCGTTTCTCCGTTTCGTTGTTCGTTTCTCCGTTTCTTTCTTCGTTTCTCCGTTTCATTCTTCGTTTCTCCCTTTCTTTGTTCGGTTTTCCGTTTCTTTCTTCGTTTCTCCGTTTCTTTTCTCGTTTCTCCGTTTATTTCTTCATTTCTCCATTTATTTCTCCGTTTCTCCGTTTCTTTCTTCGTTTCTCCGTTTCTTTCTTCGTTTCTTCGTTTCTTCGTTTCCTTCATCGTTTCTCCGTTTCTTTCTTCGTTTCTTTCTTCGTTTCTCCGTTTTTTTCATCGTTTCTCCGTTTCTTTGTTCATTTCTCCGTTTCTTTTTTCGTTTCCGCGTTTCTTTCTTCGTTTCTCCGTTTATTTGTTCGTGTCTCCGTTTATTTCTCCTTTTCTCGGTTTCTTTCTTCGTTTCTTTGTTCGTTTCTTTGTTCGTTTCTCCGTTTCGT
Organism: Ptiloglossa arizonensis; assembly: GCF_051014685.1. NCBI lineage: Eukaryota > Metazoa > Arthropoda > Insecta > Hymenoptera > Colletidae > Ptiloglossa > Ptiloglossa arizonensis. The sequence continues at coordinate 796,950 of NW_027478480.1, read as the reverse complement.
TGTTCGTTTCTCCGTTTCTTTCTTCGTTTCTCCGTTTCTTTCTTCGTTTCTCCCTTTCTTTCTTCGTTTCTCCGTTTCTTTGCTCGTTTCTCCGTTTATTTCTTTATTTCTCCATTTATTTCTCCCATTCTCCGTTTCTTTCTCCGTTTCTCCGTTTCTTTGTTCGTTTCTCTATTTCTTTGTTCGTTTCCCCGTTTCTTTCTTCGTTTCTTCGTTTCTTTCTTCGATTCTCCGTTTCTTTCATCGTTTCTCCGTTTCTTTGCTCGTTTCTCCGTTCCTTTCTTCGTTTCTCTGTTTATATCTTCGTTTCTCCATTCATTTCTCCGTTTCTCCGTTTCTTTCTTCGTTTCTTCGTTTCTTTCTTCGTTTCTTCGTTTCCTTCATCGTTTCTCCGTATCTTTCTTCGTTCCTCCGTTTCTTTCTTCGATTCTCCGTTTCTTTGTTCGTTTCTCCGTTTCTTTCTTTGTTTCTCCGTTTCTTTCTTCGTTTCTCCGTTTATTTCTTCGTTTCTCCATTTATTTCTCCGTTTCTCTGTTTCTTTCTTCGTTTCTCAGTTTGTTTCTTCGTTTCTCCGTTTCTTTCATCGTTTCTCCGTTTCTTTGTTCGTTTCTCCGTTTCTTTTTTCGTTTCTCCGTTTCTTTGTTCGTTTCTCCGTTTCTTTCTTTGTTTCTACGTTTCTTTCTTCGTTTCTCCGTTTATTTCTTCGTTTCTCCATTTATTTCTCCGTTTCTCTGTTTCTTTCTTCGTTTCTCAGTTTCTTTCTTGGTTTCTCCGTTTCTTTCTTCGTTTCTCCGTTTCTTTCTTCGTTTCTCCGTTTCTTTCTTCGTTTCACCGTTTCTTTCTCCGTTTCTCCGTTTATATCTTCGTTTCTCCATTTATTTCTCCGTTTCTTTCTTTGTTTCTCCGTTTCTTTCTTCGTTTCTCCGTTTCTTTGTTAGTTTCCCCGTTTCTTTCTTTGTTTCTCCGTTTCTTTCTTCATTTCTCCGTTTATTTCTACGTTTCTCCGTTTCATTCTTCGTTTCTCCATTTCTTTCTTCGTTTCTCCGTTTCTTTCTACGTTTCTCCGTTTCCTGGTTCGTTTCTCCGTTTATTTCTTCATTCCTCCATTTATTTCTCCGTTTCTCCGTACCATTCTTCGTTTCTGCGTTTCTTTCTTCGTTTCTCCGTTTCTTTCTTCGTTTCTCCGTTTCTTTGTTCGTTTCTCCGTTTCTTTCATCGTTTCTCCGTTTCTTTCTTCGTTTCTCCGTTTCTTTCTTCGTTTCTCCGTTTATTTCTTCGTTTCTCCATTTATTTCTCCGTTTCTCCGTTTCTAACTTCGTTTCTCCGTTTCTTTGTTCGTTTCTCCGTTTCGTTGTTCGTTTCTCCGTTTCTTTCTCCGTTTCTCGGTTTATTTCTTCGTTTCTCCATTTATTTCTCCGTTTCTTTCTTCGTTTCTCCGTTTCTTTGTTCGTTCCTCCGTTTCTTTCTTCGTTTCTCCGTTTATTTCTTCGTTTCTCCATTTATTTCTCCGTTTCTCCTTTTCTTTCTTCGTTTCTCCGTTTCTTTCCTCGTTTCTCCCTTTCTTTGTTCGTTTCTCCGTTTCTTTCTTCGTTTCTCCATTTCTATGTTCGTTTCTCCGTTTATTTCTTCATTTCTCCATTTATTTCTCGGATTCTCCGCTTCTTTCTTCGTTTCTCCGTTTTTTTGTTCGTTTCTCTATTTCTTTGTTCGTTTCTCCGTTTCTTTCTCCGTTTCTTCGTTTCTTTCTTCGATTCTCCGTTTCTTTCTTCGTTTCTACGTTTCTTTCGTCGTTTCTCCGTTTCTTTGTTCGTTTCTCCGTTTCTTTCTTCGTTTCTCCGTTTATTTCTTCGTTTCTCCATTTATTTCTCCGTTTCTCTGTTTCTTTCTTCGTTTCTCAGTTTCTTTCTTCGTTTCTCCGTTTCTATCTTCGTTTCTCCGTTTCTTTCTTCGTTTCTCCGTTTCTTTCTTGGTTTCACCGTTTCTTTCTTCGTTTCTCCGTTTATATCTTCGTTTCTCCATTTATTTCTCCGTTTCTTTCTTTGTTTCTCCCTTTCTTTGTTCGTTTCTCCGTTTCTTTCTTCGTTTCTCCATTTCTTTGTTCGTTTCTGCGTTTATTTCTTCATTTCTCCATTTATTTCTCCGCTTCTCCGCTTCTTTCTTCGTTTCTCCGTTTTTTTGTTCGTTTCTCTATTTCTTTGTTCGTTTCTCCGTTTCTTTCTCCGTTTCTTCGTTTCTTTCTTCGATTCTCCGTTTCTTTCTTCGTTTCTACGTTTCTTTCGTCGTTTCTCCGTTTCTTTGTTCGTTTCTCCGTTTCTTTCTTCGTTTCGCCGTTTATTTCTTCGTTTCTCCATTTATTTCTCCGTTTCTCTGTTTCTTTCTTCGTTTCTCAGTTTCTTTCTTCGTTTCTCCGTTTCTATCTTCGTTTCTCCGTTTCTTTCTTCGTTTCTCCGTTTCTTTCTTGGTTTCACCGTTTCTTTCTTCGTTTCTCCGTTTATATCTTCGTTTCTCCATTTATTTCTCCGTTTCTTTCTTCGTTTCTCCGTTTCTTTGTTCGTTCCTCCGTTTCTTTCTTCGTTTCTACGTTTCTTTCTTCGTTTCTCCGTTTCTTTGTTCGTTTCTCCGTTTCGTTCTTCGTTTCTCCGTTTATTTCTTCGTTTCTAAATTTATTTCTCCGTTTCTCTGTTTCTTTCTTCGTTTCTCAGTTTCTTTCTTCGTTTCTCCGTTTCTTTCTTCGTTTCTCCGTTTCTTTCTTCGTTTCTCCATTTCTATGTTCGTTTCTCCGTTTCTTTCTTCATTTCTCCATTTATTTCTCGGATTCTCCGCTTCTTTCTTCGTTTCTCAGTTTTTTTGTTCGTTTCTCTATTTCTTTGTTCGTTTCTCCGTTTCTTTCTCCGTTTCTTCATTTTTTTCTTCGATTCTCCGTTTCTTTCTTCGTTTCTACGTTTCTTTCGTCGTTTCTCCGTTTCTTTGTTCGTTTCTCCGTTTCTTTCTTCGTTTCTCCGTTTATTTCTTCGTTTCTCCATTTATTTCTCCGTTTCTCTGTTTCTTTCTTCGTTTCTCAGTTTCTTTCTTCGTTTCTCCGTTTCTATCTTCGTTTCTCCGTTTCTTTCTTCGTTTCTCCGTTTCTTTCTTGGTATCACCGTTTCTTTCTTCGTTTCTCCGTTTATATCTTCGTTTCTCCATTTATTTCTCCGTTTCTTTCTTTGTTTCTCCCTTTCTTTGTTCGTTTCTCCGTTTCTTTCTTCGTTTCTCCATTTCTTTGTTCGTTTCTGCGTTTATTTCTTCATTTCTCCATTTATTTCTCCGCTTCTCCGCTTCTTTCTTCGTTTCTCCGTTTTTTTGTTCGTTTCTCTATTTCTTTGTTCGTTTCTCCGTTTCTTTCTCCGTTTCTTCGTTTCTTTCTTCGATTCTCCGTTTCTTTCTTCGTTTCTACGTTTCTTTCGTCGTTTCTCCGTTTCTTTGTTCGTTTCTCCGTTTCTTTCTTCGTTTCGCCGTTTATTTCTTCGTTTCTCCATTTATTTCTCCGTTTCTCTGTTTCTTTCTTCGTTTCTCAGTTTCTTTCTTCGTTTCTCCGTTTCTATCTTCGTTTCTCCGTTTCTTTCTTCGTTTCTCCGTTTCTTTCTTGGTTTCACCGTTTCTTTCTTCGTTTCTCCGTTTATATCTTCGTTTCTCCATTTATTTCTCCGTTTCTTTCATCGTTTCTCCGTTTCTTTGTTCGTTCCTCCGTTTCTTTCTTCGTTTCTACGTTTCTTTCTTCGTTTCTCCGTTTCTTTGTTCGTTTCTCCGTTTCGTTCTTCGTTTCTCCGTTTATTTCTTCGTTTCTCCATTTATTTCTCCGTTTCTCTGTTTCTTTCTTCGTTTCTCAGTTTCTTTCTTCGTTTCTCCGTTTCTTTCTTCGTTTCTCCGTTTCTTTCTTCGTTTCTCCATTTCTATGTTCGTTTCTCCGTTTCTTTCTTCATTTCTCCATTTATTTCTCGGATTCTCCGCTTCTTTCTTCGTTTCTCAGTTTTTTTGTTCGTTTCTCTATTTCTTTGTTCGTTTCTCCGTTTCTTTCTCCGTTTCTTCATTTTTTTCTTCGATTCTCCGTTTCTTTCTTCGTTTCTACGTTTCTTTCGTCGTTTCTCCGTTTCTTTGTTCGTTTCTCCGTTTCTTTCTTCGTTTCTCCGTTTATTTCTTCGTTTCTCCATTTATTTCTCCGTTTCTCTGTTTCTTTCTTCGTTTCTCAGTTTCTTTCTTCGTTTCTCCGTTTCTATCTTCGTTTCTCCGTTTCTTTCTTCGTTTCTCCGTTTCTTTCTTGGTATCACCGTTTCTTTCTTCGTTTCTCCGTTTATATCTTCGTTTCTCCATTTATTTCTCCGTTTCTTTCTTTGTTTCTCCCTTTCTTTGTTCGTTTCTCCGTTTCTTTCTTCGTTTCTCCATTTCTTTGTTCGTTTCTGCGTTTATTTCTTCATTTCTCCATTTATTTCTCCGCTTCTCCGCTTCTTTCTTCGTTTCTCCGTTTCTTTGTTCGTTTCTACGTTTCTTTCTTCGTTTCTCCGTTTCTTTGTTCGTTTCTCCGTTTCTTTCTTCGTTTCTACGTTTCTTTCTTCGTTTCTCCGTTTCTTTCTTCGTTTCTCCGTTCCTTTCTTCGTTTATTTCTTCCTTTCTCCATTTACAGCTCCGTTTTTCCGTTTCTTTTTTCGTTTCTCCGTTTCTTTGTTCGTTCCTCCGTTTCTTTGTTCGATTCTCCGTTTCTTTGTTGGTTTCTCCGTTTCTTTGTTCGTTTCTCCGTTTCTCGGTTTATTCCTTCGTTTCTCCATTTATTTCTCCGATTCTCCGTTTCTTTCTTCGTTTCTCCGTTTCTTTCTTCGTTTCTACGTTTCTTTCTTCGTTTCTCCGTTTCTTTGTTCGTTTCTCCGTTTCTTTCTTCGTTTCTACGTTTCTTTGTTCGTTTCTACGTTTCTTTCTTCGTTTCTCTGTTTCTTTGTTCGTTTCTCCGTTTCTTTCTTCGTTTCTACGTTTCTTTCTTCGTTTCTCCGTTTCTTTCTTCGCTTCTCCATTTCTTTCATCGTTTCTCCGTTTCTTTGTTCGTTTCTCCGTTTATTTCTTCGTTTCTCCGTTTCTTTGTTCGTTTCTCCGTTTCTTTCTCCGTTTCTCGGTTTATTTCTTCGTTTCTCCATTTATTTCTCCGATTCTCCGTTTCTTTCTTCGTTTCTCCGTTTCTTTCTTCGTTTCTACGTTTCTTTCTTCGTTTCTCCGTTTCTTTGTTCGTTTCTCCGTTTCTTTCTTCGTTTCTCCATTTATTTCTTCGTTTCTCCATTTATTTCTCCGTTTCTCTGTTTCTTTCTTCGTTTCTCAGTTTCTTTCTTCGTTTCTCCGTTTCTTTCTTCGTTTCTCCGTTTCTTTCTTCGTTTCTCCGTTTCTTTCTTGGTTTCACCGTTTCTTTCTTCGTTTCTCCGTTTATGTCTTCGTTTCTCCATTTATTTCTCCGTTTCTTTCTTTGTTTCTCCGTTTCTTTCTTCGTTTCTCCGTTTCTTTGTTAGTTTCCCCGTTTCTTTCTTTGTTTCTCCGTTTCTTTCTTCATTTCTCCGTTTATTTCTACGTTTCTCCGTTTCATTCTTCGTTTCTCCATTTCTTTCTTCGTTTCTCCGTTTCTTTCTACGTTTCTCCGTTTCCTGGTTCGTTTCTCCGTTTATTTCTTCATTCCTCCATTTATTTCTCCGTTTCTCCGTACCATTCTTCGTTTCTGCGTTTCTTTCTTCGTTTCTCCGTTTCTTTCTTCGTTTCTCCGTTTCTTTGTTCGTTTCTCAGTTTCTTTCTTCGTTTCTCCGTTTCTTTCTTCGTTTCTCCGTTTCTTTCTTCGTTTCTCCATTTCTATGTTCGTTTCTCCGTTTATTTCTTCATTTCTCCATTTATTTCTCGGATTCTCCGCTTCTTTCTTCGTTTCTCAGTTTTTTTGTTCGTTTCTCTATTTCTTTGTTCGTTTCTCCGTTTCTTTCTCCGTTTCTTCATTTTTTTCTTCGATTCTCCGTTTCTTTCTTCGTTTCTACGTTTCTTTCGTCGTTTCTCCGTTTCTTTGTTCGTTTCTCCGTTTCTTTCTTCGTTTCTCCGTTTATTTCTTCGTTTCTCCATTTATTTCTCCGTTTCTCTGTTTCTTTCTTCGTTTCTCAGTTTCTTTCTTCGTTTCTCCGTTTCTATCTTCGTTTCTCCGTTTCTTTCTTCGTTTCTCCGTTTCTTTCTTGGTTTCACCGTATCTTTCTTCGTTTCTCCGTTTATATCTTCGTTTCTCCATTTATTTCTCCGTTTCTTTCTTTGTTTCTCCCTTTCTTTGTTCGTTTCTCCGTTTCTTTCTTCGTTTCTCCATTTCTTTGTTCGTTTCTGCGTTTATTTCTTCATTTCTCCATTTATTTCTCCGCTTCTCCGCTTCTTTCTTCGTTTCTCCGTTTCTTTGTTCGTTTCTACGTTTCTTTCTTCGTTTCTCCGTTTCTTTGTTCGTTTCTCCGTTTCTTTCTTCGTTTCTACGTTTCTTTCTTCGTTTCTCCGTTTCTTTCTTCGTTTCTCCGTTCCTTTCTTCGTTTATTTCTTCCTTTCTCCATTTACAGCTCCGTTTTTCCGTTTCTTTTTTCGTTTCTCCGTTTCTTTGTTCGTTCCTCCGTTTCTTTGTTCGATTCTCCGTTTCTTTGTTCGTTTCTCCGTTTCTTTGTTCGTTTCTCCGTTTCTCGGTTTATTCCTTCGTTTCTCCATTTATTTCTCCGATTCTCCGTTTCTTTCTTCGTTTCTCCGTTTCTTTCTTAGTTTCTACGTTTCTTTCTTCGTTTCTCCGTTTCTTTGTTCGTTTCTCCGTTTCTTTCTTCGTTTCTACGTTTCTTTGTTCGTTTCTACGTTTCTTTCTTCGTTTCTCTGTTTCTTTGTTCGTTTCTCCGTTTCTTTCTTCGTTTCTACGTTTCTTTCTTCGTTTCTCCGTTTCTTTCTTCGCTTCTCCATTTCTTTCATCGTTTCTCCGTTTCTTTGTTCGTTTCTCCGTTTATTTCTTCGTTTCTCCGTTTCTTTGTTCGTTTCTCCGTTTCTTTCTCCGTTTCTCGGTTTATTTCTTCGTTTCTCCATTTATTTCTCCGATTCTCCGTTTCTTTCTTCATTTCTCCGTTTCTTTCTTCGTTTCTACGTTTCTTTCTTCGTTTCTCCGTTTCTTTGTTCGTTTCTCCGTTTCTTTCTTCGTTTCTCCATTTATTTCTTCGTTTCTCCATTTATTTCTCCGTTTCTCTGTTTCTTTCTTCGTTTCTCAGTTTCTTTCTTCGTTTCTCCGTTTCTTTCTTCGTTTCTCCGTTTCTTTCTTCGTTTCTCCGTTTCTTTCTTGGTTTCACCGTTTCTTTCTTCGTTTCTCCGTTTATGTCTTCGTTTCTCCATTTATTTCTCCGTTTCTTTCTTTGTTTCTCCGTTTCTTTCTTCGTTTCTCCGTTTCTTTGTTAGTTTCCCCGTTTCTTTCTTTGTTTCTCCGTTTCTTTCTTCATTTCTCCGTTTATTTCTACGTTTCTCCGTTTCATTCTTCGTTTCCCCATTTCTTTCTTCGTTTCTCCGTTTCTTTCTACGTTTCTCCGTTTCCTGGTTCGTTTCTCCGTTTATTTCTTCATTCCTCCATTTATTTCTCCGTTTCTCCGTACCATTCTTCGTTTCTGCGTTTCTTTCTTCGTTTCTCCGTTTCTTTCTTCGTTTCTCCGTTTCTTTGTTCGTTTCTCCGTTTCTTTCATCGTTTCTCCGTTTCTTTCTTCGTTTCTCCGTTTCTTTCTTCGTTTCTCCGTTTATTTCTTCGTTTCTCCATTTATTTCTCCGTTTCTCCGTTTCTAACTTCGTTTCTCCGTTTCTTTGTTCGTTTCTCCGTTTCGTTGTTCGTTTCTCCGTTTCTTTCTCCGTTTCTCGGTTTATTTCTTCGTTTCTCCATTTATTTCTCCGTTTCTTTCTTCGTTTCTCCGTTTCTTTGTTCGTTCCTCCGTTTCTTTCTTCGTTTCTCCGTTTATTTCTTCGTTTCTCCATTTATTTCTCCGTTTCTCCTTTTCTTTCTTCGTTTCTCCGTTTCTTTCCTCGTTTCTCCCTTTCTTTGTTCGTTTCTCCGTTTCTTTCTTCGTTTCTCCATTTCTATGTTCGTTTCTCCGTTTATTTCTTCATTTCTCCATTTATTTCTCGGATTCTCCGCTTCTTTTTTCGTTTCTCCGTTTTTTTGTTCGTTTCTCTATTTCTTTGTTCGTTTCTCCGTTTCTTTCTCCGTTTCTTCGTTTCTTTCTTCGATTCTCCGTTTCTTTCTTCGTTTCTACGTTTCTTTCTTCGTTTCTCCGTTTCTTTCTTCGTTTCTCCGTTTCTTTCTTCGTTTCTCCGTTTATTTCTTCGTTTCTCCATTTATTTCTCCGTTTCTCTGTTTCTTTCTTCGTTTCTCAGTTTCTTTCTTCGTTTCTCCGTTTCTTTCTTCGTTTCTCCGTTTCTTTCTTCGTTTCTCCGTTTCTTTCTTGGTTTCACCGTTTCTTTCTTCGTTTCTCCGTTTATATCTTCGTTTCTCCATTTATTTCTCCGTTTCTTTCTTTTTTTCTCCGTTTCTTTCTTCGTTTCTCCGTATCTTTGTTGGTTTCTCCGTTTCTTTCTTTGTTTCTCCGTTTCTTTCTTCATTTCTCCGTTTATTTCTACGTTTCTCCGTTTCATTCTTCGTTTCTCCATTTCTTTCTTCGTTTCTGCGTTTCTTTCTACGTTTCTCCGTTTCCTGGTTCGTTTCTCCGTTTATTTCTTCATTTCTCCATTTATTTCTCCGTTTCTCCGTATCATTCTTCGTTTCTGCGTTTCTTTCTTCGTTTCTCCGTTTCTTTCTTCGTTTCTCCGTTTCTTTGTTCGATTCTCCGTTTCTTTCATCGTTTCTCCGTTTCTTTCTTCGTTTCTCCGTTTCTTTCTTCGTTTCTCCGTTTATTTCTTCGTTTCTCCATTTATTTCTCCGTTTCTCCGTTTCTAACTTCGTTTCTCCGTTTCTTTGTTCGTTTCTCCGTTTCGTTGTTCGTTTCTCCGTTTCTCGGTTTATTTCTTCGTTTCTCCATTTATTTCTCCGTTTCTTTCTTCGTTTCTCCGTTTCTTTGTTCGTTCCTCCGTTTCTTTCTTCGTTTCTCCGTTTATTTCTTCGTTTCTCCATTTATTTCTCCGTTTCTCCTTTTCTTTCTTCGTTTCTCCGTTTCTTTCCTCGTTTCTCCCTTTCTTTGTTCGTTTCTCCGTTTCTTTCTTCGTTTCTCCATTTCTATGTTCGTTTCTCCGTTTATTTCTTCATTTCTCCATTTATTTCTCGGATTCTCCGCTTCTTTCTTCGTTTCTCCGTTTGTTTGATCGTTTCTCTATTTCTTTGTTCATTTCTCCGTTTCTTTCTCCGTTTCTTCGTTTCTTTCTTCGATTCTCCGTTTCTTTCATCGTTTCTCCGTTTCTTTGTTCGTTTCTCCGTTCCTTTCTTCGTTTCTCCGTTTATTTCTTCGTTGCTCCAATTATTTCTCCGTTTCTCCGTTTCTTTCTTCGTTTCTCCGTTTCTTTCTTCGTTTCTCCGTTTCTTTGTTCGTTTCTCCGTGTCTTTGTTCGTTTCTCCGTTTCTTTGTTCGTTTCTCCGTTTCTTCCTCCGTTTCTCGGTTTATTTCTTCGTTTCTCCATTTATTTCTCTGATTCTCCGTTTCTTTCTTCGTTTCTCCGTTTCTTTATCGTTTCTACGTTTATTTCTTCGTTTCTCCATTTATTTCTCCGTTTCTCCGTTTCTTTCTTCGTTTCTCCATTTATTTCTCCGTTTCTCCGTTTCTTTCTTCGTTTCTCCGTTTCTTTCTTCGTTTCTCCGGTTCTTTCTTCGTTTCTCCGTTTTTTCCTCCGTTTCTCAGTTTATTTCTTCGTTTCTCCATTTATTTCTCCGTTTCTTTCTTCGTTTCTCCGTTTCTTTCTTCGTTCCTCCGCTTCTTTCTTCGTTTCTGCGTTTATTTCTTCGTTTCTCCATTTATTTCTCCGTTTCTCCGTTTCTTTCTTCGTTTCTCCGTCTCTTTCTTCGTTTCTCCCTTTCTTTGTTCGTTTCTCCGTTTCTTTCTTCGTTTCTCCATTTCTTTGTTCGTTTCTCCATTTATTTCTCCGTTTCTCTGTTTCTTTCTTCGTTTCTCAGTTTCTTTCTTCGTTTCGCCGTTTCTTTCTTCGTTTCTACGTTTCTTTCTTCGTTTCTCCGTTTCTTTCTTCGTTTCTCCGTTCCTTTCTTCGTTTATTTCTTCCTTTCTCCATTTACAGCTCCGTCTTTCCGTTTCTTTTTTCGTTTCTCCGTTTCTTTGTTCGTTCCTCCGTTTCTTTGTTCGATTCTCCGTTTCTTTGTTCGTTTCTCCGTTTCTTTGTTCGTTTCTCCGTTTCTCGGTTTATTTCTTCGTTTCTCCATTTATTTCTCCGATTCTCCGTTTCTTTCTTCGATTCTCCGTATCTTTCTTCATTTCTACGTTTCTTTCTTCGTTTCTCCGTTTCTTTGTTCGTTTCTCCGTTTCTTTCTTCGTTTCTACATTTCTTTGTTCGTTTCTACGTTTCTTTCTTCGTTTCTCCGTTTCTTTGTTCGTTTCTCCGTTTCTTTCTTCGTTTCTACGTTTCTTTCTTCGTTTCTCCGTTTCTTTCTTCGTTTCTCCATTTCTTTCATCGTTTCTCCGTTTCTTTGTTCGTTTCTCCGTTTATTTCTTCGTTTCTCCGTTTCTTTGTTCGTTTCTCCGTTTCTTTGTTAGTTTCTCCGTTTCTTTCTTCGTTTCTTCGTTTCTTTCATCGTTTCTCCGTTTCTTTCTTCGTTTCTCCGTTTCTTCCTCCGTTTCTCGGTTTATTTCTTCGTTTCTCCATTTATTTCTCCGTTTCTTTCTTCGTTTCTCCGTTTCTTTCTTCGTTTCTCCGTTTATTTCTTCGTATCTCCATTTATTTCTCCGTTCCTCCGTTTCTTTGTTCGTTTCTCCGCTCCTTTCTTCGTTTCTCCGTTTATTTCTTCGTTTTTCCATTTATTTCTCTGTTTCTTTCTTCGTTTCTCCGTTTCTTTCTTCGTTTCTCCGTTTCTTTCTTCGTTTCCCCGTCTCTTTCTTCGTTTCTCCGTTTGTTTCTTCGTTTCTTCATTTATTTCTCCGTTTCTCCGTTTCTTTCTTCGTTTCTCCGTTTCTGTCTTCGTTTCTCCGTTTCTTCCTTCGTTTCTTCGTTTCTCCGTTTCTCCGTTTCTCCGTTTTTCCGTTTCTCCGTTTCTCCGTTTCTCCGTTTCTCCGTTTCTCGGTTTCTCTGTTTCTCCGTTTCTCCGTTTCTCCGTTTCTCCGTTTCTCCGTTTCTCCGTTTCTCCGTTTCTCCGTTTCTCCGTTTCTCCGTTTCTTCGTATCTCCGTTTCTCCGTTTCTCGGTTTCTCCGTTTCTCCGTCTCTCGGTTTCTCCGTTTCTCGGTTTCTCCGTTTCTCCGTTTCTCGGTTTTTCCATTTCTCCGTTTCTCCGTTTCAGCGTTTTCTGTTCGTTTCTCCATTTATTTCTCCGATTCTCCGTTTCATTCATCGTTTCTCCATTTATTTCTCCGTTTCTCCGTTTATTTCTTCGTTTCTCCATTTATTTCTCCGTTTCTCGGTTTCTTTGTTCGTTTCTCGGTTTCTTTCTTCGTTTCTCCGTATCTTTCTTCGATTCTCCGTTTCTTTCTTCGTTTCTCCGTTTCTTTCTTCTATTCTTCGTTTCGTTCTTCGTTTCTCCGTTTCTTTTTTCGTTTCTCCGTTTATTTCTTCATTTCTCCATTTATTTCTGCGATTCTCCGTTCCTTTCTTCGTTTCTCCGTTTATTTCTTCGTTTCTCCATTTATTTCTCCGATTCTCCGTTTCTTTCTTCGTTTCTCCGTTTCTTTCTTCGTTTCTCCGTTTATTTCTTCGTTTCTCCATTTATTTCTCCGTGTCTCCGTTTCTTTGTTCGTTTCTCAGTTTCTTTGTTCGTTTCTCCGTTTCTTTGTTAGTTTCTCCGTTTCTTTCTTCGTTTCTTCGTTTCTTTCATCGTTTCTCCGTTTCTTTCTTCGTTTCTCCGTTTCTTCCTTCGTTTCTTCGTTTCTCCGTTTCTCCGTTTCTCCGTTTCTCCGTTTCTCCGTTTCTCCGTTTCTCCGTTTCTCCGTTTCTCCGTTTCTCCGTTTCTCCGTTTCTCCGTTTCTCCGTTTCTCCGTTTCTTTGATCGTTTCTCCGTTTCTTTCTTCGTTTCTCCGTTTCTTTCTTCGTTTCCCGTCTCTTTCTGCGTTTCTCCGTTTCTTTCTTCGTTTCTCCGTTTCTTTCTTTGTTTCTCCGTTTCTTTGTTCGTTTCTCCGTTTATTTCTTCATTTCTCCATTTATTTCTCCGATTCTCCGATTCTTTCTTCGTTTCTCCATTTATTTCTCCGATTCTCCGTTTCTTTGTTCGTTTCTCAGTTTCTTTGTTCGTTTCTCCGTTTCTTTGTTAGTTTCTCCGTTTCTTTCTTCGTTTCTTCGTTTCTTTCATCGTTTCTCCGTTTCTTTCTTCGTTTCTCCGTTTCTTCCTTCGTTTCTTCGTTTCTCCGTTTCTCCGTTTCTCCGTTTCTCCGTTTCTCCGTTTCTCCGTTTCTCCGTTTCTCCGTTTCTTCGTTTCTTCGTTTCTTTCTTCGTTTCTCCGTTTCTTCCTTCGTTTCTTCGTTTCTCCGTTTCTCCGTTTCTCCTTTTCTCCGTTTCTCCGTTTCTCCGTTTCTCCGTTTCTCCGTTTCTCCGTTTCTCCGTTTCTCCATTTCTCCGTTTCTCCGTTTCTCCGTTTCTCCGTTTCTTCGTTTCTTTCTTCGTTTCTCCGTTTCTTCCTTCGTTTCTTCGTTTCTCCGTTTCTCCGTTTCTCCGTTTCTCCGTTTCTCCGTTTCTCCGTTTCTCCGTTTCTCCGTTTCTCCGTTTCTCCGTTTCTCCGTTTCTCCGTTTCTCCGTTTCTCCGTTTCTCCGTTTCTCCGTTTCTCCGTTTCTCCGTTTCTCCGTTTCTCCGTTTCTCCGTTTCTCCGTTTAGATTAGATGATTATAATGATTTTGATCGTACTTCAAAGTAAAGAGATGTTTCTTAAAGTTTTAAAACATGGAAAGTAATAATTGTCTATGAGATATATCAATTTAACATTTGATTAATACTTGAAGAATCGAAATTTTTGGTATTTTCCTGATACCGAAGGTTGAAATTCAGGCATAAATTTTAGAAAATGTTTGATTTTGGGACTCTTTGTGTCAGTGTACGATATGCGAGGAAGTGGCACGATTTCGCGGATTCTTAGAATTGACGTCAAATTCCAAGAATTTCCGTGAATCGAAATTTTGTTGTACTTTCGAACGAATTTCTGAATCATGGATCCCGATTTTCTTTCTATCAGGAGAACATGATAGTTGAGGACATATAGTTTTAAGTAATTTTAGCAGTTTGATAGGATCGGGTTAAAGAAATGGAAACAAATAATGGACAAAAATAAAGTTTCTGCTGTCAGTGAAATTGATTTTATTTCAATACATCAATTGAACTTGTTGAAAGTACTGTACCGTAAAGTACTTTACTGTACCGTAAAAATTACTATTCTAAACTCGCAGCCGATTAGCTCGGTACTACCCACGACGAATAATTACTGTTCGTCGCGAGTAATACCGATTACCAGGTCTCACCACGTGGAGGTTGCTGAGAGCGGAGACCCGGAGAGAGATAGATGGAATCAAAGTTCCATCGATCTCCCTCGACACCCGATACAAACGAAGATACTAAACCAAAGAGATGGAAAGAATCAATTTTCCTTCGATCTCCTCGTTTAGTTTTGCCAAGCAATTACATTATGGAAAAATTAGGCAAAATTGGAAAAGACGCGACACGAACCGTGCAGTTGGTCCTACTAGGTCGGTCCCGTTTCCCCTCAGTGGGCCCGATTAAAGAGGAAATGCACGACGCCGTCCACTCATATAGAGTGCCCCGTTTCTCCCAACTCCGCGTCAGGAACCACGCAAAGCGTGGACCTGACTCACGGAGGATGACGAAGAGAGGGTCTTATGGCACAGGGCTTCCACAGGGACCGATGCGAACACCTGCCCCTGTGGTCGCAGCATGTTCTCTCTGGAAGCGGACGCACCAGAAGAGACGGCGATCGACCGTTCGGACCACCTACACGGCCGGTCACTTGCTTATGCAACAAGCAGTGATGACCGGGCTGAAGAACGAGGAAGCGAGCAAAAATAAGCTAAAGATTGGATAATTGCTTGACAGATAACAGATATTTGTACACGGTGGCCTTAAAATTAACTTATTCCAAGCTTAACTAAAGATCCCACGGCGGTTGCGACGATAGTGTCCTCTTCGTTCTTCGTTCTTCGTTCTTCGTTCTTCGTTCTTCGTTCTTCGTTCTTCGTTCTTCGTTCTTCGTTCTTCGTTCTTCGTTCTTCGTTCTTCGTTCTTCGTTCTTCGTTCTTCGTTCTTCGTTCTTCGTTCTTCGTTCTTCGTTCTTCGTTCTTCGTTCTTCGTTCTTCGTTCTTCGTTCTTCGTTCTTCGTTCTTCGTTCTTCGTTCTTCGTTCTTCGTTCTTCGTTCTTCGTTCTTCGTTCTTCGTTCTTCGTTCTTCGTTCTTCGTTCTTCGTTCTTCGTTCTTCGTTCTTCGTTCTTCGTTCTTCGTTCTTCGTTCTTCGTTCTTCGTTCTTCGTTCTTCGTTCTTCGTTCTTCGTTCTTCGTTCTTCGTTCTTCGTTCTTCGTTCTTCGTTCTTCGTTCTTCGTTCTTCGTTCTTCGTTCTTCGTTCTTCGTTCTTCGTTCTTCGTTCTTCGTTCTTCGTTCTCCGGTGTGCCTACCTAAGAGAAACCTAAAGTCAAGGCATGATAAAAAAATGATAGAAAATAGAAATGAAGTTGGTTAGTGATTAAATACAGTCATTCAGTAACAAAGGAAATAAAGGCAAGAATGACAAAAAAATAAACATGGAAAAACAAGTACACAGTAAAATCAGAGAACAAATAAAATAAATTACAGAAAGAAACAATTAAAAACCAAAGAAAGGATTGAGAGAATAGTCGCCAGTACTGACCACCGCCTACCGGCGGCCAGTACCGGTTACCAAGGTGGGGTCCCCCTTCCATAAACCTAAAACGAAGAGATCCATCCACCTCCGAGGCTCCAGGAAGAATGAAATTTTAAACAACCGGGGGCTCCTTATATACCCTCCGTAAGGTCACTTACCGGTTCTTCCATTGTCTTTGTTCGATCTAATCGAAATTTTCGAAGGCGAACGGTTTCGGTGAATGTTTGTTCATTTCCGCGATTGTTACTAACATTTATACATGTTCCCAATATTGATCGAACAATGTGCATCTTATTTATGTATTGCAATTAATTAAGAAACTTATAGAAATTGATTTTGATCGAGACTCGATGTTAAAACGTATTTCGTAAAGTTTTTAAGCATGGAAAGTAACAATTGTTCATTAAATGCATTAAGTTAACATTTGTTTAATTCTTATAATTTACACAATACGCGTAGAAGTTGTGTTTTTTACATAAAAGTGCCGAAATTCAATTAATCGCTTTTTTAGATAGAAAAATCATCGCGATGAAAACTTGTGAATCGATAATCGATACCTGTAGCCTTGAAAATGTCAGTTGGATCTCAGCGAAAAATTCCTTCGCGAACAAAGAATATTTCAACGAAATGATATTTTAAGCCATTATTTATACTAGAACATTCTTAATAATTGTTTAATCTACAGTCCTACGACGGTTGATAATAAATATGATAAATAAACATCGAGATATTGCGAAATCTTCGAAGGCGGACGGTTTCGGTTAATGTTTGTTCATTTCCGCGATTGTTATTAACATTTATGCATGTTCCCAATATTGATCGAACAATATGCATCTTATTTAGGTATCATAAATCATTAGTTAGTTTTCAGAAATTAATTGATTTCGAAAATGAAAGCAAAATATTGATATTCATATATTTCTCGATTTGCAACCTAAATTAATCTTTATAAGCAAATTATTCATTTACAATGCAAAAGAAAATGCATTTTGTAACATTCATATTCCCAACTTTTACAGTGCAAACCATTAATTAGTTTACAAATGTTAATTTTCATAAAAAATGGAGAAATATATGTATACCAAACTCTTCGTTAAATTTTCCGATAAAATTTAATTCACATACTGTAACATAAAAGTTCGGAACGTGGAAAAATGTTTCTAACAATCGCCTAGAGACATAAACATTCGCTAAAGCAATTCGCCTTCCCAGATTTCGCAATATCTTGATGTTTGTTTATCATAATTATTAACAACCGTCGTAGGACCGTAGATTAAACAATTATTAACAATGTCCTAGTATAAATAATGGCTTAAAATATCATTTCGTTGAAATATTCTTTGTTCGCGATGGAATTGTTCTTATTGAGATCAAACCGACATTGTCAAGGCTGGAAATGTTTATCGATTCACAAACGTCTATCACGATGGTTTTTCTATCTAGAAAAGCGATTAATTGAATTTCGACGCTTTTACATCAAGAATACAGCTTCCACGCATAATACGAAAATTATAAGAACGATACAAATGTTAAATTAATGTATCTAATAAACAATTGTTACTTTCCATGCTTTGAAACATTAAGAAACACGTTTATACCTCGAATCTCGGTCAAAATTAATTGCTGTAGGCGAATCAATCATATTTAATGCATAAATAAGATGCATATTGTAAGATAAATGTTCGGAACATGTATAAATGTTAGTAACAATCGCGGAAATGAACAAACATTCACCGAAACCGTTCGCCTTCGCAGATTTCGCAATATCCTGACGTTCATTTACCATATTTATTAACAATCGTCGTAGGATTGTAGATTAAACCATTATTAACAATTTCCTAGTATAAATAATGGTTTAAAATATCATTACGTTGAAATATTCTTTGTTCAGGAAGGAATTTTTCATTGAGGTGCAACCGACATTCTCAAGGCTACACGTATCGATCATCGCGAAGATTGTTCTATTCAGAAAAGCGATTAATTGAATTTCGCCGCTTTGGAGTAAAAAATGAAACTTCTACGCGTATTGTGTAAATTATAAAAATTAAACAAATGTTAAATTAATGTATCTAATAAACAATTGTTACTTTCCATGCTTTAAAACTTTCCGAAACACGTTTTACTATAAATCTCGATCAAAAACAATTTCTGTAAGTTACTTAATCATTTTTAATGCATAAATAAGATGCACATTGTTCAATTAATATTGGGAACATGCATAAATGTTAGTAACAATCGCGGAAATGAACAAACATTCACCGAAAGCGTTCGTCTTCGCAGATTTTGCAATATCTCGATGTTTATTTATCATATTTATTAACAACCGTCATAGGACCATACTTTAGATAATTATTAACAATGTTCTAGTATAAATAATGGCTTGAAAGTCATTACTTTCTGGAAATATTTGTTAGATCGAACAAAGACAATCGAAGTAACCGTGCGATAAAATAAATGAATATTTCTCTACATATCGAAAAAATAGTTTGTATATATGCATGTATATTCCGAACGCTCAGTGACACACATATGTCACACGGCAATGAAGTGGGTTGCCATCTACTAGAGAATAGGTAAACTACACTTAAGGTGTGAAAACACCTGGGGGAGAAACGCTCAAGTTTGTTGAGGAATTGTTGTTATTTCCACCAATAGATAGCGCCACATGCATAATTTACCGACATTACAGATAAGTATTTCCATTTGTATGGTATTCCCTACCGTGCAATAAAATAAATAAATATTTTTGTACAAAGTTTCGTATGTATCATCTTTCGAATAAATGTAAAGTTAAACGAAACCAACGTAATGAAATTTCTCTGCATTCTAGCCTTCCTTTATACATTTTAAAAAATCTTTGATACCGCGAAATCATGGCTACACATATCGATTATCGACTCACAAGTGTTTATCACGATGATTTTTCTACATAGAAAAGCGATTAATCGAAATTCAGCACGTTTGAATAAGAAATACAAATTCTACGCGTATTGTGTAAATTATGAGAATTAAATAAATGCTAAACTATTGCAGTAAATAGACAATTATTACTCTCCTTGCTTTGAAACTTTACGAAACAAGTTTTTACTTTGAATCTCGATCAAAATAAATTTCTATAAGTATAATCATTTACCATGCATAAATAAGATACATATTGTTCGATTAATATTGAGAACATGCATAAATGTTAGTAACAATCGCGAAAGTTAACAAATATGTTCTCCAAGAAACGGCAACCCATATAATTACCACGTTGCAAATGTTTGGAATTTCAGATCATATTTGCATGCATCACAAACAATAATTTCGATTAGAAGAGAAATATTTATTTATTTTATCGCACGGTAGGGAATATTATACAAATGGGATTACATATCTTTAATGTCGGTAAATTTATGCTCGTGGCGCTATCTATTGGTGGAAATAAGAACAATTCCTCAACAAACTTGAGCGTTTCTCCGCCAGGTGTTTTCACACCTTAAGTGTAGGTTACCTATTCTCTAGTAGATGGCAACCCACTTCATTGCCGTGTGACATATGTGTGTCACTGAGCGTTCAGAATATATATTTGCATATATACAGTCTATAATTTCGATATGTAGAGAAATATTCATTTATTTTATCGCACGGTTACTTCGATTGTCTTTGTTCAATCTAACAAATATTTCCAGAAAGTGATGACTTTCAAGCCATTATTTATGCTAAAACAATGTTAATAATTGTTTAATCTACGGTCCCACGACGCTTGTTAATAATTATGATAAATAAACGTCAAGATATTGCTAAATTTGCGAAAGCGAACGGTTTCGGTGAATGTTTGTCCATTTCCGTGATTGTTAGTAACATTTATATGTGCTCCCAATATTAATTGAACAATGTGCATATTATTTATGCATCACAAATAATTAAGAAACTTATAGAAATTAATTTTGATCGAGCTCCGAAGTAAAGAGGTGTTTCTTAAAGTTTTAAAATATGGAAAGTAATAATTGTCTATTAGATATATCGATGTAACATTTGATTAGTACTTGAGAAATCGAAATGCATACTTCCTTGGCGACAGTGTTCTCCTCATACCAAAGGATGAAATTCAGACATAAATTGTAGAAAATGTTCAATGTTGGGACTCTTGTTGTCAGGAGTATATGATTTGCGAGGAAGTGCCACGATTTCGCGAATGAAAAATACTTCTATGAAAAATAATGTTTTAATCCATTATTTATACCAGGACATTGTTAATAATTTTTTATACCATGGTGCTACGACGGTTGTTAATAATTCTGATGAATGAACATCAAGATATTGCGAAATCTGCGAAGGGGAACGGTTTCAGTGAATTGTTGTTCATCCACGCGATTGTTATTAACATTTATGCATGTTTCGAACATTTATGTGAGAGAATGCATCTTAGTTATGCATTGTAAATTATTGATTTGCCTAAAGAAATTAAATTTCATCGAGAATTGAAGTAAAACGTGGTATTCATATGTTTCTCGATTTTCGATCGAAATTAATATTTGTAAAGTAATTAATGACTTATAATGCACAAACCAGATGCACATTGTAATGTTAATATTCGGAACGTGCGTAAATGTTAATAACAATCACGGAAATGAAAAAACATTTACCAAAACCGTTCTTCTTCATAGATTTTGCAATATCTTGATGTTTATTTATCATAATCATTAACAACCGTCGTTGGACCATAGTTTAAACAATTATTAACAATGTCCTAGTATAAATAATGGCTTAAAATATCATTTCGTTAAAATATTCTTTGTTCACGAAGGAATTTTTCGTTGAGATCCAACTGATATTCTCAATGTTACAGGTATCGATGATCGATTCACAAGTGTTCATCACGATAATTTTTCTATTTAGAAAAGCGATTAATTGAATTGTGACACTTTTAAGTAAAAAATGCAACTTCTGCACGTATTGTGTAAATTATAAGAATTAAATAAATGTTAAATTAATGTACCAAATAGACAATTACTACTTTCTATGCATTAAATCTTTACGAAACACGTTTTCACTTCGAATCTCGATCAAAATCAATTTCTATAAGTTACTTAATCATTTTTAATGCATAGATAAGATGTACATTGTTCGATTAATATTGGGAGCACGCGAAAAATTTAATAACAATCGCATATAGGAAGAAACATTCACAGAAACCGTTCGCCTTCGCAGATTTTGCAATATCTTGATGTTTATTTATCATAATTATTAATAACCGTCGTAGGACCGTAGTTTGAACAATTATTAACTATTTCCTAGTATAAATAATGGCTTAAAATATCATTTCGTTGAAATATTCTTTGTTCGCGAAGGAATTTTTCGCTGAGATCCAACTGACATTTTCAAGGCTACAGGTATCGATTATCGATCCACAAGTCTTCATCGCGATGATTTTTCTATCTAAAAAAGCGATTAATTGAATTTCGGCACTTTTATGTAAAAAATACCACTTCTACGCGTATTGTGTAAATTATAAGAATTAAACAAATGTTAAATTAATGTATTTAATGAACAATTGTTACTTTCCATGCTTTAAAACTTTACGAAACACGTTTTAACATCGAGTCTCGATCAAAATCAATTTCTATAAGTTTCTTAATTAATTGCAATACATAAATAAGATGCACATTGTTCGATCAATATTGGAAACATGCATAAATGTTAGTAACAATCGCGGAAATGAACAAACATTCACCGAAACCGTTCGCCTTCGAAGATTTCGATTAGATCGAACAAAGACAATGGAAGAAACGGTAAGTCACCTTGGGGAGGGTATATAAGGAGCCCCCGGTTGTTTAAAATTTCATTGTTCCCGAAGCCTCCGAGGTGGACGCAACTCTTCGTTTTAGGTTTATGGAAGGGGGATCCCTCACCATGGTAACCGGTACTGGCCGCCGGTAAGCGGTGATCAGTACTGGCGACCACTCTCTCAATCCTTTCTTTTTTTTTTTCTAACTGTTTCTTTGTCTAATTCATTTCATTTGTACTCTGATTTTAATTTCTACTTGTTTTGACATGTTTATTTTTTTCCACTAACCAAATTCATTTCTATTTTCTATTATGTCATGACTTTAGGTTTCTCTTAGGTTTCTCTTAGATACATTCTCTTAGATGTATCGGAAAACGAAGAACGAAGAACGAAGAGGACTGATGTATTGCATCCTCCGCGGGACTGTTAATTCTAAGTATAGACTAAGTTAGTTTTAAGGTTACCATGTACGAGTATCTGTGATCTGCCGAGCAATTATCCAATCTTTAACTTCTTTTTGCTCGCTTGCTCGTATCTCAGTCCGGCCACCTCTGCTTGTTGCATAAGCAAGTGACCGGCCGTGGAGGTGGACCGAACGCTCGATCGCTGTCTCTTCTGGTGCGTCCGCTTTGAGAGAGAATATGCTGCGAACACAGGGGCAGGTGTTCGCACCGGTCCCTGCGGAAGTCCTTGTGCCACAAGACCCTCTCTTTGTCATCCTCCATGAGTCAGGTCCACGCTTTGCGTGGTTCCTGACGCGGAGTTGGGAGAAACGGGGCACTCTAGATGAGTGGACGGCGTCGTGCATTTCCTCTTTAATCGGGCCCACTGAGGGGAAACGGGACCGACCTAGTAGGACCAACTCCACGGTTCGTGTCGCGTATTTCCCAATTTCGCCTAATTTTTCCATAATGTAATTGCTCGGCAGAATTAAATGAGGAGATCAAAGGAACATTGATTCCGTCCATCTCTGCAGTTAGAATAAGTTAGTTTTAAGGCTGTGATCTGCCAAGCAATTATCCAATCTTTAGCTTAATTTTGCTCGCTTCCTCGTTCCTCGGTCCGGTCACCACTGCTTCTTGTACAAGCAAGTGGCCGGCCGTGTAAGTAGTCCGAACGGTCTATCGCTGCCTCTTCCGGTGTGTCTGCTTCCAGAGGGGGCATGTTGCGACCACAGGAGCAGGCATTTTTGCCGGTCCCTGCGAAAGTCTCCAAAATAAGACCCTCTCGTCGTAAAGATGGAGAAACGGGGCACTCCTCTAGGGGAGTGGTAGGCGTCGTTCGTATTCTCTGGAATCGGAACCACGGAGGGGAAACGGGATAGACCTAGTAGGACCAACTGCACGGTTCGTGTCGCGTCTTTCCCAATTTTGCCTAATTTTTCCATAATGTAATTGCTTGGCAGAACTAAACAAGGAGATCGAAGGAAAATTGATTCTTTCCATCTCTTTGGTTTAGTATCTTCGTTTGTATCGCGTGTCGAGGGAGATCGATGAAACTTTGATTCCATCTATCTCTCTCCGGGTCTCCGCTCGCAGCAACCTCCACGTGGTGAGACCTGGTAATCGGTATTACTCGCGACGAAGTATCACTTACCACGAGTAACGCCGAGCTAATTGGCTGCGAAGTTAGAATAACTATTTAAGATGTGAGAACAAGTAGAAAACAAGATTTTTGTAAGGCGTGTGAGAGCGTGAAGACGTTAATGAAACCAATAACTGGAATGGCCTAGGGGAAAAGTACACACACCATTGTAAGCGGGCGAGTTTCTACTTTCAAACGCAACAGGAATTTCTCGAGTTCGTCAACCCGTTCGCGAGATATGGGAGTTTGAAGTTAAGGAATGGTTCAGAAACCATCAAAATTTTCGCAAGTCTGATACACGAAACCAATAACTACAATGGCCTAGGGGCAAAATACACATACCGTTGTAATTGGGAGAGTTTCTACTTTCAGATGCAACAGAAATTATTCGGATTCGTCAATCCGTTCGCGAAATGTCGGAGTTGGGAGTTAAGAGATGGTTGAGAAACCATCAAAATTTTCGCAAGTCTGATATTCGATAACAGTAACTGGAGTGGCCTAGGGGAAAAGTACACACAGCAGTGTAATCGGGCTAGTTTCTACTTTCAGATACAACAGGAATTTCTCGAGTTCGTCAATCCGTTCGCGAGATATGGTAGCTTGAAGCTAAGGAATGCTTGAGAAACCATCAAAATTTTCGCAAGCCTGATACTCGAAACCAATAACTGCTCTGATCTAGAGCAAAAATACACATACCGTTGTAATCGGGCGAGTTTCTGCTTTCAGATGCAACAAAAATTTCTCGAGTTCGTCAATCCGTTCGCGATATATGGGAGTTTGAAGTTAAGGAATGCTTGAGGAACCATCAAAATCTTCGAAAGTCTGATGCTAGAAACGAATAACTGGAATGGCCTAGGGGAAAAGTACACACACCATTGTAATCGGGCGAGTTTCCACTTTCAGATGCAACAGGAATTTCTCGAGTTCGTCAATCCGTTCGCGAGGTATGGGATTTTGAAATAAAGGAATGGTTGAGAAACCATCAAAATTTTCGCAATTCTGATGCTAGAAACGAATAACTGGAATGGCCTAGGGGAAAAGTACCCACACCATTGTAATCGGTCGACTTTCTACTTTCAGATGCAACAGGAAATAATCGAGTTCGACAATCCGTTCGCGAGATATGGGAGTTCGAAGTTAAGGAATGCTAGAGAAACCATCAAAATTTTCGCAAGTCTGATACTCGAAACCAATAACTACCAAGGCCTACGGGAAAAGTACACACACCATTGTAATCGCGCGAGTTTCCACTTTCAGATGCAACAGGAATTTCTCGAGTTCGTCAATCCGTTCGCGAGATATGGGTGTTTGAAGTTAAGGAATGGTTGAGAAACCATCAAAATTTTCGCTGGTCTGATACTCGAAACCAATAACTGGAATGGCCTAGGGGAAAAGTACACACACCATTGTAATCGGGCGAGTTTCTACTTTCAGATGCAACAGGAATTTCTCGAGTTCGTCAATCCGTTCGCGAAATATCGGAGTTTGGAGTTAAGAGATGGTTGCTAAACCATCAAAATTTTCGCCGGTCTGATATTCGATAACAATAACTGGAGTGGCCTAGGGGAAAAGTACACACAGCATTGTAATCGGGCGTGTTTGTACTTTCAGATACAACAGGAATTTCTCGAGTTCGTCAATCCGTTCGGGATATATGGGAGTTTGAAGTTAAGGAATGCTTGAGGAACCATCAAAATCTTCGAAAGTCTGATACTCGAAACCAATAACTACAAAGGCTTAGGGGAAAAATACACATACCGTCGTAATCGGGCAAGTTTCCACTTTCAGATGCAACAGGAATTTCTCGAGTTCATCAATCCGTTCGCGGGATATGGGAGTTTGAAATAAAGGAATGGTTGAGAAACCATCAAAATTTTCGCAATTCTGATGCTAGAAACGAATAACTGGAATGGCCTAGGGGAAAAGTACACACACCATTGTAATCGGGCGAGTTTCCACTTTCAGATGCAACAGGAATTTCTCGAGTTCGTCAATCCGTTCGCGAGGTATGGGATTTTGAATTTAAGGAATGGTTGAGGAACGATCAAAATTTTCGCAAGTCTGATACCCGTAACCAATAACTACAAAGGCCTACGGGAAAAATACACATACGTTTGTAATCGGGCGAGCTTCCACTTTTAGATGCAACAAGAATTTCTCGAGTTCGTCAATCCGTTCGCGAGATATGGTAGCTTGAAGCTAAGGAATGCTTGAGAAACCATCAAAATTTTCGCAAGCCTGATACTCGAAACCAATAACTACTCTGATCTAGAGCAAAAATACACATACCGTTGTAATCGGGCGAGTTTCTGCTTTCAGATGCAACAAAAATTTCTCGAGTTCGTCAATCCGTTCGCGATATATGGGAGTTTGAAGTTAAGGAATGCTTGAGGAACCATCAAAATCTTCGAAAGTCTGATGCTAGAAACGAATAACTGGAATGGCCTAGGGGAAAAGTACACACACCATTGTAATCGGGCGAGTTTCCACTTTCAGATGCAACAGGAATTTCTCGAGTTCGTCAATCCGTTCGCGAGGTATGGGATTTTGAAATAAAGGAATGGTTGAGAAACCATCAAAATTTTCGCAATTCTGATGCTAGAAACGAATAACTGGAATGGCCTAGGGGAAAAGTACACACACCATTGTAATCGGTCGACTTTCTACTTTCAGATGCAACAGGAAATAATCGAGTTCGACAATCCGTTCGCGAGATATGGGAGTTTGATGTTAAGGAATGCTTGAGAAACCATCAAAATTTTCGCAAGTCTGGTACTCGAAACCAATAACTACTAAGATCAAGGGCAAAAATACACATACCGTTGTAATCGGGCGAGTTTCTGCTTTCAGATGCAACAGAAATTTCTCGAGTTCGGCAATCCGTTCGCGAGATATGGGAGTTTGAAGTTAAGGAATGCTTGAAAACCATCAAAATTTTCGAAAGTCTGATACTCGAAACCAATAACTACAAAGGCCTAGGGGAAAAATACACATACCTTTGTAATCGGGCGAGTTTCTACTTTCACATGCAACAGGAATTTCTCGAGTTCGTCAATCCGTTCGCGAGATATGGAAGTGTGAAGTTAAGGAATGGATGAGAAACGATCAAAATTTTCGCAAGTCTGATACTCGAAACCAATAACTACAAAGGCCTACGGGAAAAATACACATACCTTTGTAATCGGGCGAGTTTCCACTTTCAGATGCAACAGGAATTTCTCGAGTTCGTCAATCCGTTCGCGAGATATGGGAGTTTGAATTTAAGGAATGGTTGAGGAACGATCAAAATTTTCGCAAGTCTGATACCCGAAACCAATAACTACAAAGGCCTACGGGAAAAATACACATACCTTTGTAATCGGGCGAGTTTCCACTTTCAGGTGCAACAAGAATTTCTCCAGATCGGCAATCCGTTCGCGAGATATGGGAGTTTGAAGTTAAGGAATGCTTGAAAATCATCAAAATTTTCGAAAGTCTGATACTCGAAACCAATAACTACTCTGATCTAGAGCAAAAATACACATACCGTTGTAATCGGGCGAGTTTCTGCTTTCAGATGCAATAAAAATTTCTCGAGTACGTCAATCCGTTCGCGATATATGCAAGTGTGAAGTTAAGGAATGGATGAGAAACGATCAAAATTTTCGCAAGTCTGATACTCGAAACCAATAACTACAAAGGCCTACGGGAAAAATACACATACCTTTGTAATCGGGCGAGTTTCCACTTTCAGATGCAACAGGAATTTCTCGAGTTCGTCAATCCGTTCGCGAGATATGGGAGTTTGAATTTAAGGAATGGTTGAGGAACGATCAAAATTTTCGCAAGTCTGATACCCGAAACCAATAACTACAAAGGCCTACGGGAAAAATACACATACCTTTGTAATCGGGCGAGTTTCCACTTTCAGGTGCAACAAGAATTTCTCCAGATCGGCAATCCGTTCGCGAGATATGGGAGTTTGAAGTTAAGGAATGCTTGAAAATCATCAAAATTTTCGAAAGTCTGATACTCGAAACCAATAACTACTCTGATCTAGAGCAAAAATACACATACCGTTGTAATCGGGCGAGTTTCTGCTTTCAGATGCAATAAAAATTTCTCGAGTACGTCAATCCGTTCGCGATATATGCAAGTGTGAAGTTAAGGAATGGATGAGAAACGATCAAAATTTTCCCAAGTCTGATACTCGAAACCAATAACTACAAAGGCCTAGGGGGAAAAATACACATACCGTTGTAATCGGGCGAGTTTCTACTTTCACATGCAACAGGAATTTCTCGAGTTCGTCAATCCGTTCGCGAGATATGGAGGTGTGAAGTTAAGGAATGGTTGAGAAACCATCAAAATTTTCGCAAGTCTGATAATCGAAACCAATAGCTGGAATGGTCTAGGGGAAAAGTACACACACCATTGTAATCGGTCGACTTTCTGCTTTCAGATGCAACAGGAAATAATCGAGTTCGTCAATCCGTTCGCGAGATATTGAAGTGTGAAGTTAAGGAATGGATGAGAAACGATCAAAATTTTCGCAAATCTGATACTCGAAACCAATAACTACAAAGGCCTACGGGAAAAATACACATACCTTTGTAATCGGGCGAGTTTCCACTTTCAGATGCAACAGGAATTTCTCGAGTTCGTCAATCCGTTCGCGAGATATGGGAGTTTGAATTTAAGGAATGGTTGAGGAACGATCAAAATTTTCGCAAGTCTGATAACCGAAACCAATAACTACAAAGGCCTACGGGAAAAATACACATACCTTTGTAATCGTGCGAGTTTCCACTTTCAGGTGCAACAAGAATTTCTCGAGATCGGCAATCCGTTCGCGAGATATGGGAGTTTGAAGTTAAGGAATGCTTGAAAATCATCAAAATTTTCGAAAGTCTGATACTCGAAACCAATAACTACTCTGATCTAGAGCAAAAATACACATACCGTTGTAATCGGGCGAGTTTCTGCTTTCAGATGCAATAAAAATTTCTCGAGTACGTCAATCCGTTCGCGATATATGCAAGTGTGAAGTTAAGGAATGGATGAGAAACGATCAAAATTTTCGCAAGTCTGATACTCGAAACCAATAACTACAAAGGCCTAGGGGAAAAATACACATACCGTTGTAATCGGGCGAGTTTCTACTTTCACATGCAACAGGAATTTCTCGAGTTCGTCAATCCGTTCGCGAGATATGGAGGTGTGAAGTTAAGGAATGGTTGAGAAACCATCAAAATTTTCGCAAGTCTGATAATCGAAACCAATAGCTGGAATGGTCTAGGGGAAAAGTACACACACCATTGTAATCGGTCGACTTTCTGCTTTCAGATGCAACAGGAAATAATCGAGTTCGTCAATCCGTTCGCGAGATATGGGAGTTTGAAGTTAAGGAATGGTTGAGAAACTATCAAAATTTTCGCAATTCTGATGCTAGAAACGAATAACTGGAATGGCCTAGGGGAAAAGTACACACACCATTGTAATCGGTCGACTTTCTGCTTTCAGATGCAACAGGAAATAATCGAGTTCGTCAATCCGTTCGCGAGATATGGGAGCTTGAAGCTAAGGAATGCTTGAGAAACCATCAAAATTTTCGCAAGTCTGATACTCGAAACCAATAACTACTCTGATCCAGAGCAAAAATACACATACCGTTGTAATCGAACGAGTTTCTGCTTTCAGATGCAACAAAAATTTCTCGAGTACGTCAATCCGTTCGCGATATATGGGAGTTTGAAGTTAAGGAATGCTTGAGGAACCATCAAAATTTTCGATAGTCTGATACTCGAAACCAATAACTACAAAGGCTTAGGGGAAAAATACACATACCGTCGTAATCGGGCGAGTTTCTACTTTCACATGCAACCGGAATTTCTCGAGTTCGTCAATCCGTTCGCGAGATGTGGGAGTTTGAATTTAAGGAATGCTTGAGAAACCATCAAAATTTTCGAAATTCTAATACTCGAAACCAATAACTACAAAGGCCTAGGGGAAAAATACACATACCTTTGTAATCGGGCGAGTTTCTACTTTCACATGCAACAGGAATTTCTCGAGTTCGTCAATCCGTTCGCGAGATATGGAAGTGTGAAGTTAAGGAATGGATGAGAAACGATCAAAATTTTCGCAAATCTGATACTCGAAACCAATAACTACAAAGGCCTACGGGAAAAATACACATACCTTTGTAATCGGGCGAGTTTCCACTTTCAGATGCAACAGGAATTTCTCGAGTTCGTCAATCCGTTCGCGAGGTATGGGAGTTTGAATTTAAGGAATGGTTGAGGAACGATCAAAATTTTCGCAAGTCTGATACCCGAAACCAATAACTACAAAGGCCTACGGGAAAAATACACATACCTTTGTAATCGGGCGAGCTTCCACTTTCAGGTGCAACAAGAATTTCTCGAGATCGGCAATCCGTTCGCGAGATATGGGAGTTTGAAGTTAAGGAATGCTTGAAAATCATCAAAATTTTCGAAAGTCTGATACTCGAAACCAATAACTACTCTGATCTAGAGGAAAAATACACATACCGTTGTAATCGGGCGAGTTTCTGCTTTCAGATGCAATAAAAATTTCTCGAGTACGTCAATCCGTTCGCGATATATGCAAGTGTGAAGTTAAGGAATGGATGAGAAACGATCAAAATTTTCGCAAGTCTGATACTCGAAACCAATAACTACAAAGGCCTAGGGGAAAAATACACAAACCGTTGTAATCGGGCGAGTTTCTACTTTCACATGCAACAGGAATTTCTCGAGTTCGTCAATCCGTTCGCGAGATATGGAGGTGTGAAGTTAAGGAATGGTTGAGAAACCGTCAAAATTTTCGCAAGTCTGATAATCGAAATCAATAGCTGGAATGGTCTAGGGGAAAAGTACACACACCATTGTAATCGGTCGACTTTCTGCTTTCAGATGCAACAGGAAATAATCGAGTTCGTCAATCCGTTCGCGAGATATGGGAGTTTGAAATTAAGGAATGGTTGAGGAACCATCAATATATTCGCTGGTCTGATACTCGAAATCACTAACTGGAATGACCTAGGGGAAAAGTACACGTACCATTGTAATCGGGCGAGTTTCTACTTTCAGATGCAACAGGAATTTCTCGAGTTCGTCAATCCGTTCGCGAGATATGGGAGTTTGAAGTTAAGGAATGGTTGAGAAACTATCAAAATTTTCGCAATTCTGATGCTAGGAACGAATAACTGGAATGGCCTAGGGGAAAAGTACACACACCATTGTAATCGGTCGACTTTCTGCTTTCAGATGCAACAGGAAATAATCGAGTTCGTCAATCCGTTCGCGAGATATGGGAGCTGGAAGCTAAGGAATGCTTGAGAAACCATCAAAATTTTCGCAAGTCTGATACTCGAAACCAATAACTACTCTGATCCAGAGCAAAAATACACATACCGTTGTAATCGGGCGAGTTTCTGCTTTCAGATGCAACAAAAATTTCTCGAGTACGTCAATCCGTTCGCGATATATGGGAGTTTGAAGTTAAGGAATGGTTGAGAAACCATCAAAATTTTCGAAAGTCTAATACTCGAAACCAATAACTACAAAGGCCTACGGGAAAAATACACATACCTTTGTAATCGTGCGAGTTTCCACTTTCAGATGCAACAGGAATTTCTCGAGTTCATCAATCCGTTCGCGAGATATGGGAGTTTGATGTTAAGGAATGGTTGAGAAACCATCAAAATTTTCGCTGGTCTGATACTCGAAACCAATAACTGGAATGGCCTAGGGGAAAAGTACACACACCATTGTAATCGGGCGAGTTTCCACTGTCAGATGCAACAGGAATTTCTCGAGTTCGTCAATCCGTTCGCGAGATATGGGAGTTTGAATTTAAGGAATGGTTGAGGAACGATCAAAATTTTCGCAAGTCTGATACTCGAAACCAATAACTACAAAGGCCTACGGGAAAAATACACATACCTTTGTAATCGGGCGAGTTTCCACTTTCAGATGCAACAAGAATTTCTCGAGTTCGTCAATCCGTTCGCGGGATATGGGAGTTTGAAATAAAGGAATGGTTGAGAAACCATCAAAATTTTCGCAATTCTGATGCTAGAAACGAATAACTGGAATGGCCTAGGGGAAAAGTACCCACACCATTGTAATCGGTCGACTTTCTACTTTCAGATGCAACAGGAAATAATCGAGTTCGACAATCCGTTCGCGAGATATGGGAGTTCGAAGTTAAGGAATGCTAGAGAAACCATCAAAATTTTCGCAAGTCTGATACTCGAAACCAATAACTACAAAGGCCTACGGGAAAAGTACACACACCATTGTAATCGGGCGAGTTTCCACTTTCAGATGCAACAGGAATTTCTCGAGTTCGTCAATCCGTTCGCGAGATATGGGTGTTTGAAGTTAAGGAATGGTTGAGAAACCATCAAAATTTTCGCTGGTCTGATACTCGAAACCAATAACTGGAATGGCCTAGGGGAAAAGTACACACACCATTGTAATCGGGCGAGTTTCTACTTTCAGATGCAACAGGAATTTCTCGAGTTCGTCAATCCGTTCGCGAAATATCGGAGTTTGGAGTTAAGAGATGGTTGCTAAACCATCAAAATTTTCGCCGGTCTGATATTCGATAACAATAACTGGAGTGGCCTAGGGGAAAAGTACACACAGCATTGTAATCGGGCGTGTTTGTACTTTCAGATACAACAGGAATTTCTCGAGTTCGTCAATCCGTTCGGGATATATGGGAGTTTGAAGTTAAGGAATGCTTGAGGAACCATCAAAATCTTCGAAAGTCTGATACTCGAAACCAATAACTACAAAGGCTTAGGGGAAAAATACACATACCGTCGTAATCGGGCAAGTTTCCACTTTCAGATGCAACAGGAATTTCTCGAGTTCATCAATCCGTTCGCGGGATATGGGAGTTTGAAATAAAGGAATGGTTGAGAAACCATCAAAATTTTCGCAATTCTGATGCTAGAAACGAATAACTGGAATGGCCTAGGGGAAAAGTACACACACCATTGTAATCGGGCGAGTTTCCACTTTCAGATGCAACAGGAATTTCTCGAGTTCGTCAATCCGTTCGCGAGGTATGGGATTTTGAATTTAAGGAATGGTTGAGGAACGATCAAAATTTTCGCAAGTCTGATACCCGTAACCAATAACTACAAAGGCCTACGGGAAAAATACACATACGTTTGTAATCGGGCGAGCTTCCACTTTTAGATGCAACAAGAATTTCTCGAGTTCGTCAATCCGTTCGCGGGATATGGGAGTTTGAAATAAAGGAATGGTTGAGAAACCATCAAAATTTTCGCAATTCTGATGCTAGAAACGAATAACTGGAATGGCCTAGGGGAAAAGTACACACACCATTGTAATCGGTCGACTTTCTACTTTCAGATGCAACAGGAAATAATCGAGTTCGACAATCCGTTCGCGAGATATGGGAGTTTGAAGTTAAGGAATGGTTGAGAAACCATCAAAATTTTCGCAATTCTGATGCTAGAAACGAATAACTGGAATGGCCTAGGGGAAAAGTACACAGACCATTGTAATCGGTCGACTTTCTGCTTTCAGATGCAACAGGAAATAATCGAGTTCGTCAATCCGTTCGCGAGATATGGGAGCTTGAAGCTAAGGAATGCTTGAGAAACCATCAAAATTTTCGCAAGTCTGATACTCGAAACCAATAACTACTCTGATCCAGAGCAAAAATACACATACCGTTGTAATCGGGCGAGTTTCTGCTTTCAGATGCAACAAAAATTTCTCGAGTACGTCAATCCGTTCGCGATATATGGGAGTTTGAAGTTAAGGAATGCTTGAGGAACCATCAAAATTTTCGAAAGTCTGATACTCGAAACCAATAACTACAAAGGCTTAGGGGAAAAATACACATACCGTCGTAATCGGGCGAGTTTCTACTTTCACATGCAACCGGAATTTCTCGAGTTCGTCAATCCGTTCGCGAGATGTGGGAGTTTGAAGTTAAGGAATGCTTGAGAAACCATCAAAATTTTCGAAAGTCTAATACTCGAAACCAATAACTACAAAGGCCTAGGGGAAAAATACACATACCGATGTAATCGGGCGAGTTTCTACTTTCACATGCAACAGGAATTTCTCGAGTTCGTCAATCCGTTCGCGAGATATGGAAGTGTGAAGTTAAGGAATGGTTGAGAAACCATCAAAATTTTCGAAAGTCTAACACTCGAAACCAATAACTACAAAGGCCTACGGGAAAAATACACATACCTTTGTAATCGTGCGAGTTTCCACTTTCAGATGCAACAGGAATTTCTCGAGTTCATCAATCCGTTCGCGAGATATGGGAGTTTGATGTTAAGGAATGGTTGAGAAACCATCAAAATTTTCGCTGGTCTGATACTCGAAACCAATAACTGGAATGTCCAAGGGAAAAGTACACAAACCATTGTAATCGGGCGAGTTTCCACTTTCAGATGCAACAGGAATTTCTCGAGTTCGTCAATCCGTTCGCGAGATATGGGAGTTTGAATTTAAGGAATGGTTGAGGAACGATCAACATTTTCGCAAGTCTGATACTCGAAACCAATAACTACAAAGGCCTACGGGAAAAATACACATACCTTTGTAATCGGGCGAGCTTCCATTTTCAGATGCAACCGGAATTTCTCGAGTTCGTCAATCCGTTCGCGAGATGTGGGAGTTTGAAGTTAAGGAATGCTTGAGAAACCATCAAAATTTTCGAAAGTCTAATACTCGAAACCAATAACTACAAAGGCCTAGGGGAAAAATACACATACCGATGTAATCGGGCGAGTTTCTACTTTCACATGCAACAGGAATTTCTCGAGTTCGTCAATCCGTTCGCGAGATATGGAAGTGTGAAGTTAAGGAATGGTTGAGAAACCATCAAAATTTTCGAAAGTCTAATACTCGAAACCAATAACTACAAAGGCCTACGGGAAAAATACACATACCTTTGTAATCGTGCGAGTTTCCACTTTCAGATGCAACAGGAATTTCTCGAGTTCATCAATCCGTTCGCGAGATATGGGAGTTTGATGTTAAGGAATGGTTGAGAAACCATCAAAATTTTCGCTGGTCTGATACTCGAAACCAATAACTGGAATGTCCAAGGGAAAAGTACACAAACCATTGTAATCGGGCGAGTTTCCACTTTCAGATGCAACAGGAATTTCTCGAGTTCGACAATCCGTTCGCGAGATATGGGAGTTTGAAGTTAAGGAATGCTTGAGAAACCATCAAAATTTTCGCAAGTCTGGTACTCGAAACCAATAACTACTAAGATCAAGGGCAAAAATACACATACCGTTGTAATCGGGCGAGTTTCTGCTTTCAGTGCAACAGAAATTTCTCGAGTTCGGCAATCCGTTCGCGAGATATGGGAGTTTGAAGTTAAGGAATGCTTGAAAACCATCAAAATTTTCGAAAGTCTGATACTCGAAACCAATAACTACAAAGGCCTACGGGAAAAATACACATACCTTTGTAATCGGGCGAGTTTCCACTTTCAGATGCAACAGGAATTTCTCGAGTTCGGCAATCCGTTCGCGAGATATGGGAGTTTGAAGTTAAGGAATGCTTGAAAACCATAAAAATTTTCGAAAGTCTGATACTCGAAACCAATAACTACAAAGGCCTACGGGAAAAATACACATACCTTTGTAATCGGGCGAGTTTCCACTTTCAGGTGCAACAAGAATTTCTCGAGATCGGCAATCCGTTCGCGAGATATGGGAGTTTGAAGTTAAGGAATGCTTGAAAATCATCAAAATTTTCGAAAGTCTGATACTCGAAACCAATAACTACTCTGATCTAGAGCAAAAATACACATACCGTTGTAATCGGGCGAGTTTCTGCTTTCAGATGCAATAAAAATTTCTCGAGTACGTCAATCCGTTCGCGATATATGCAAGTGTGAAGTTAAGGAATGGATGAGAAACGATCAAAATTTTCGAAAGTCTGATACTCGAAACCAATAACTACAAAGGTCTAGGGGAAAAATACACATACCGTTGTAATCGGGCGAGTTTCTACTTTCACATGCAACAGGAATTTCTCGAGTTCGTCAATCCGTTCGCGAGATATGGAGGTGTGAAGTTAAGGAATGGTTGAGAAACCATCAAAATTTTCGCAAGTCTGATAGTCGAAACCAATAGCTGGAATGGTCTAGGGGAAAAGTACACACACCATTGTAATCGGTCGACTTTCTGCTTTCAGATGCAACAGGAAATAATCGAGTTCGTCAATCCGTTCGCGAGATATGGGAGTTTGAAATTAAGGAATGGTTGAGGAACCATCAATATATTCGCTGGTCTGATACTCGAAATCACTAACTGGAATGGCCTAGGGGAAAAGTACACGTACCATTGTAATCGGGCGAGTTTCTACTTTCAGATGCAACAGGAATTTCTCGAGTTCGTCAATCCGTTCGCGAGATATGGGAGTTTGAAGTTAAGGAATGGTTGAGAAACCATCAAAATTTTCGCAATTCTGATGCTAGAAACGAATAACTGGAATGGCCTAGGGGAAAAGTACACACACCATTGTAATCGGTCGACTTTCTGCTTTCATATGCAACAGGAAATAATCGAGTTCGTCAATCCGTTCGCGAGATATGGGAGCTTGAAGCTAAGGAATGCTTGAGAAACCATCAAAATTTTCGCAAGTCTGATACTCGAAACCAATAACTACTCTGATCCAGAGCAAAAATACACATACCGTTGTAATCGGGCGAGTTTCTGCTTTCAGATGCAACAAAAATTTCTCGAGTACGTCAATCCGTTCGCGATATATGGGAGTTTGAAGTTAAGGAATGCTTGAGGAACCATCAAAATTTTCGAAAGTCTGATACTCGAAACCAATAACTACAAAGGCTTAGGGGAAAAATACACATACCGTCGTAATCGGGCGAGTTTCTACTTTCACATGCAACCGGAATTTCTCGAGTTCGTCAATCCGTTCGCGAGATGTGGGAGTTTGAAGTTAAGGAATGCTTGAGAAACCATCAAAATTTTCGAAAGTCTGATACTCGAAACCAATAACTACAAAGGCCTACGGGAAAAATACACATACCTTTGTAATCGGGCGAGCTTCCATTTTCAGATGCAACAAGAATTTCTCGAG
Source organism: Ptiloglossa arizonensis (assembly GCF_051014685.1). Taxonomy (NCBI): domain Eukaryota; kingdom Metazoa; phylum Arthropoda; class Insecta; order Hymenoptera; family Colletidae; genus Ptiloglossa; species Ptiloglossa arizonensis. The sequence goes on along the minus strand of NW_027478480.1, from coordinate 761,463 downwards.
TTCGTCAATCCGTTCGCGGGATATGGAAGT